>NC_133405.1:94264698-94366213 GCF_047511655.1 Castor canadensis
TTTTAAAATTTGGATGGTTGCTCCCTCCTGTGTTTGGTGAAATTGATATTTCCTCTTGATGAATTGTTCCCTTAATTAATATGAACAGCCCTTCATTGTCTCTTCTTGCTGATTTTAGTCTGAAGTCTATTTTGTCAGATATGAGTATAGCTACTCCTGCCTGTTATGAGGTTCATTTGCTTGGCAAACTTTTTGCACCTTTTGACTCTAAGCCAGTGTTCATTTTTTTCAGTGAGATGAGTCCCTTTTAAGCAACATATGATTGAATCTTGTTTCTTTTTTTACTTTATAATTTTTACATTTACTTACATGTTTATACATTGTTTAGCCCACTTCCCCCTCCCTACTACCTCCTTCCTCCCTTCCAGGCAGAACCTGTTCTGTCCTCTTGTTCTCTGATTTTGTTAAAGAGAAAACATAAGAAATAATAAGAGAGACATAACATTTTTGCTAGTTTAGATAAAGATAGCTATACAGAGAGATTCCCAGCATTGCTTCCATGCACATGTATACTACAGCCCACATCGGTTCATCTCTACCATGCCTCTTCACTATTTCTTAGTCCCCTTTCCAGAGTGGCTTCTGCCAGTTTAAGATCATTATATTCACTCCTATACAGTGAACATATCAACCACATATAATTTTTAGGTTTCCTTCCATTTCCCCATTCCTCCTGTACACATTCTTCCTTTAGTGTGTGACCCATGTCCATAATATTACTGCCTTTGTTTTAGTTCTGTAATCCACATATGAGGGAGAACATGGAAATTTTGGCCTTCTGAGTCTGGCTAACTCTTTAACAGAGAAGCAGGCACTTTCCTGTGGTCAGGCATGGTGGGGAATGCTGGGTCTCACTGCACTGTGGGAGGCAGGCCTCTTGGTACCCACAGAGAAACAGAATACCTCTTCATGAAGGAACTGGGATTCCAGACCTTGGACAGGGGAGATGAGTCTCTCCTGCAGACAGGTGTGGTGGGAATGCTGGACCTCTGTGCACTTTGGGGAAACAGGGTTTCTGGTGATGCCCACAGAGTAGCAGTTTACAGCTTTCCTCCCCTAAGTGGGGAATCTGGCATTCTTGCTCTTTAACAGAGAAGTGGGGACTCTCCTGTGGTCAGGGATGGTGGGGAGCACTAGGTCTTTTGCACCTTAGGGAAGCAGGTCTTCTGGCTCCTACAGAGTGGCAGATTGCACCCAGTGGAGGATCTGGGTTCTGGCTCTTTGATAGGGCAGTGGGGGCTCTCCTCCAGGAGGGCTTGTTGGTGAGTGCTGGGCCTCCACATTCTGTGGGGATGGAAGCCTCCTGGCACCAGCAGAATAGCAAAGTGTGGAGGCTTGGGTTCACTTGCACATGCGGCAGCAGGTTTCTCACACTGAGTAGCAAGTTGAGGGTGCCCATGGTGTACCAAAGCCAGTGGACTTGAATCTTCTGGTGCCCCCAAGGCAGTGGAGGTCCTGGAGTCTACTTGTGCTGGAGCAAGGGCTTCCAGGAGCCACAATTGCTGCTGCAGGCATGGGAGAACAAAGCCTGTGGTCAGTGGGAGTGCTGGGGCCTGCTTTCCAGGTGTGGGCTTCCAGGAGTCCGGTAGAGTAGTGCTGCAAGCACAGGAGAACCAAGCCTGTGGGCAAGCAGGGCCTGCTTGCTGGGAGTAGGCTTCCAGGGGCCCAGTAGAGTAGGACTGCAGACACAGGAGAGCCAAGTCTGCAGTCAGTGAGAGTTCTGGAGCCTGCTTACGAGGTGTGGGCTTCCAAGACCCCAGTAGAGTAGTGCTGCAAGCATAAGAAAACCAACCCAGCAGGCAGTGGGAGTTCTGGGGCCTGCTTATTATTATTATTCAGGGGCACAGATTTCCCTGGCATTTCAGGGTGTAGGGTAGCATAGAGCTCTGAGTTCCGATGTCTGCTGAGAAGTAGGACTTACCTCTGAGCGCAGAGGAGTGGAGCCGCATGGAGACTTCAGGGGCTGGGGATTCGAGTATTCAGCTGCAAGCCATTCTTCCCATTCTTCCCATGGATAGTTGCTTCTCTATTTGTGGATTCAGGGAGGACTTTTGCTGGTGATGGAATCCTGTGGGTGTCTTTTGAGGTCCCTTAATCATCCTTCTTCAGGGGAGTTAGTCCCCGCTGGGGTTTATGGATGTCAAAAATCTGCCATCTTACTCAATCTCTGGTTTTATTTTTTCTAGGCTTTCTGTATCTTTATTGAATTCCCTTTTCATGACCTCCATTGTCTTCCTGATTTTATTTAGCTGTTTATTTATATCCTACTTGAGTTCATTCAGCTGTTTTGTTTATATCTTCTGAGATCTTTTAGTTGTTTTTTGTATCCTCATTTAATTCATTTAGCTGTTTATTTGTATTCTCTTTGATTTCATTGACTTGTTTTTTGTCTTCTTTCATCTCATTAATTGTTCTTATCATCATTCTTTTGAGCTCAGAAATTGAGATTTTATCCCTTTTACTATCCATCAGATCCTGTATTGTATGATTGTTGACTTTTGAGGAGTCATATGCCCCCACCTTTTCTTATGCCTTTATTTTGAGATTTACTCATCTGTAGTAAATTAATTGGTTGGAGGTTTTAGTTACCTGAAGTCTTTCCTTTGAATTACTTTCTGTGTTATGGCAAGATGGGTTATAAGTTCAATTGTTGTGCTATTTCTGGTCACAGCACAGAAAGTTATCTCCTGGGGATATAACTTAGGAGTAACAAATTTACCAATTCAATACCAAACCAGATATATACACCAAATAGAATACCATTGGTGGTATTATATATGTAACCTATTGCATTATGTATGAAGGGGAATAGTGTTTTGTATGGTACATTTGAGGGTTAGAAAAAATAAAGCTTGTTTGCATAAAGTTAAAGCTGAAGTAGTAAAAATAAAAGGGTGGGGATGGGATAAGAAAGAAGGAACATGGGGAGAAGAGGACAAGGGGAGTGAAGTATAAGGGCTGCAGGTAAACAAAACCCTAATATATAGAGATACAGTCCAAATGTTGTGGAGAAAGGTACTATTGTCAGGGATTGCAAAAGGATAGAAAGGTTGAGAGTAAATAAGGAGATGGAATGAAACACAAGTTGAATGGTTTCTGAACAAAAGATAGGACTAGTTAATAAAAAAGAGGAACCAGAGTAAAGGTTAGATCAAAAAGAATTAACCTAGAAGGTAACACCCATGCACAGGAAATCAATGGGAGTCAATGCCCTGTATAGCTATCCTTATCTCAACCAGCAAAAACCCTTGTTCCTTCCTATTATTGCTTATACTCTCTCTACAACAAAACTAGAAATAAGGGCAAAATAGTTACTGCTGGGTATTGAGGGGGTTGGGGGGGAGAGGGAGGGGGCGGAGTGGGTGGTAAGGGAGGGGGTGGGGGCAGGGGGAAGAAATGACCCAAGCCTTGTATGCACATATGAATAATAAAAGAAAAAAAAAAGAACTCACTCCCCAGACATCATACATGACCCCATAACCCAACTTATCACTTGTGAGGTATTTACTTTGATAGGCTTGTTTTGCTGCCATAAGCCACCTCTTGGATTAGATATTTCATGGTCTACCTTACTCTTGAAATTTTTCATTGCAGAAACCTAAAAAAAAAATAAAACAGAGGAGAAAAAAATTATAAAATGAAATTAAAAAGTAAGAAAAATTGGCAATATGGGAGAAATAAACAAATTAAAAATTTAAAACATATTTTAACAAATTTGTATTTCTTCCCTGTTGAGGAAAAGCAAAGATGTCTTCTATGTTCCATCAGTACACTGGGCTCTTCCCCTTAATCTCTGGTCCTCAGGATTTTGTCTATGTGGTAAGATTTCCCCTCCCACTTTTCTACCTAGGCTTCCACTTTAATGTTTCTCTTGGAGAGTGAGGGGATTATAGCTCCTGTCACTTATGTATATGTGTACCTTGCTGGGTTGGGTGGTAAGTTAAGGGATCTACCCAGCTGGCCAGCTCGCCTTGATGCCTTGCTTGTCTTGTAGAAACTTGAATGCTGAGCTCTAGCTAGCTAGCTAGCCTGCTCCTTCCCTGAATCCCTTATGGATAGAGATACTGGGCTGAGTGGACTCAACCTTCCCCTGCCAGACTGCTCTGGGAGCCTTCAATCAGTTCATTTACCCAGAGATTTTCTTGGGGGGGGGTGTCAGATTCAGCCCTCTTAGCCAAAAATTTCTCAGGGATCAGATGGATTTGCTCTAGCACTCTGATTTGGTCTGTGATCTAGGTCTGGGACGAAACTGGTTGGCTCATATGATTGGTCTGCAGACTGGTATATCTGGTCTCTGTAGTAATGGGGATGCTGGTCTAAGTGGTCAGCTTCTTTGCACACAGGATGGCCCTTGTGAGTGGCTTTTACAGGAAACAATTAGGGTCCAGACAGAAAAAAAACACCTCAGGCGGGGTGGAGGATGGAACATGTCTGGGTCTACACCCATGCACATGCATTGAATTGGGATTGCTCAAGGCTTTGCTAGAAGTTGGTAGTTCTAACCATGGATATAATATTGGATCCCTCTCTTTTAGCCTATGCTCTTGCCCACCTAACTCAGAGTCAGGAACCTAAAGTGTTCTTTCAGATTCATAGAGACTCAGAGAAGTGGTGCTTATCAGAAACCTGCCATCTTAGTCTCTTCTGAACATGTGAAAGTTTTACATCAATGAGGTTTGAGAGCTGATTCTGTAAGACACCAGATTCCTCCTTCCAGAATATGCAGCCTCAGTTCCTGTCTCCTTTACTGTAGCTATGTTTTACAACACCACATCATGTGGTAAAACTGCAATTTCTGTAGTATACAATGCTTTCTCATTTTATCTCTCACTTCTTCCTAGATTGAGTAAGTTGAAGTATTTCCAAGCAGACAACAGAGTGACAGGAAGTATAACTTGCAATGGAATTGTATTAGAGTTCTCCAGAGGGAAAAAAAAACCAATAAGGGATGTCGCTATAGAAGGGGAGATTTATTATGAGAATGGGCTCATGTTAATCAGAGAGTCTGAGAAGATCCTCAATCTGATCTGTCTGGGGGCCAGATAGTCAGGAAATCCAGTAATGTAATTCATATTCAGCTTAGTGGCCTGAGAACTTCTGTTACTGATGGTGTAACTCCAAGTCTGGGACAGAAAGCTTGAGAAACCACGTGAGGCAGGGGCACTAGACTAAGTTCAGGAATAAGAAAAACCTGAGAATCAGAAGCTTTCACTTCTGAGGGTAGGAGAAAATGCATTCTGGGCCTTTATACATGTTTCCCCCTTTGGTCTTACATGAGTCTAAAACTTACAGAATGTTGCAGTCCACTCAGATAACAAAACTTCTAAACGACCTTGAACAGCAAAACTATCTTAGTTCAAGGAAGAAGAAGTTAGAAGGGAGGAAAAATACATAGAGAGCCCCAAATCTTTACTTTGTTAACCCTGTTTGTTGCAGTTTAGGATGCAAAAGGCAGGTATCTGCTAAAATGGACCCATCATTTACCTCAGGAATGTCCCCCTGGAGAGTCAGGTGTCTAGATCTGTGGTCTAGGGGTGATCCCCATCCTTAGGTGGCCAGACTTCCCTAGCCCTTAGAGGGCACCAATGTTGCTTCGGTTGAAATGGCCTCCATGGGCGAGGTTCTACCTCTAATCTTAAGGTCTCCAGTTGAAGGGCTCAACTTCTGGCATCTACCCAATTATAATATTCTTCTCTTGTCTGGTAAGCTCGAGCAAACAAACTTTTATGAGATGCGCCTACTTACAAGAGTGAGAAGGGATGGAAAGACAAACTCATCCAATTGTTCCCAATAAAGGAACCTTGGCATCTCCCATATCTTCAACTCCAGGAAGAAAAACCCATGGCATATTTCCAAACAGTCTAGATCTTTATTTTTTTCAAAGGCCACCCGAACAGTATTCCCCTGACAAGGATTGTGACAGGCAGAAAAATGTTTCATGAGACTTATCCAAGCCTGGAATGAATCCCCCCTCTGTTTTATGATCCCAAAAAAGGAGGGTAGTTTGGAGGGCACAGGCGAACAAAGGTTCTGTTTCCCGGTGCCCCAAGTGAAGAAGGAATGCCTTTCACATGTGGGCCCCAGAACAACAGACAGAAAAAGATCAGAGAAGAAATCTGGAGAAGAAAAAGCAGGAGGCATGCTGGGCAAAGGAAAACAAATAATAGCACTAGGAGAGTTCTGGGGAGTTTGCCTCCTGGAGGGCTTGTCAAGATGTTACCATCCCGGTATGTTGGGGGGCGGGGAGGAGGTCTGTGATTGATCTAGATCTGTGATTGATCTTGGGTATTGAACAAAGAATTGGACAAAACACACACAACTAGCAAGCCAAGCACAGATTTACTGCAAGTAGAAATACACTCCCACAGAGGACGGGAGCAGCCCTGAGTGATAAAACTCAAGACCCCTATTCTGCTGTTTGTGATGTCATTTATGACCAAAGCTGAGGCTGAAGGGGGACTGAAAGGGGACTGAGAGGGGTGTTCCTCTTATGAGGAACAGCAGGATGATTGACAGGAGCACGTTATCTAACTTATTTTGACTGCGCATGTCCCTACCCATAATGCATTCTGTTATAATTATATGCATGAGATGAAGTCCATATGTATGAAGCTTTAAGTAGGTGGTTGTCTCCAAAGGTCATCTGAGGACAGGTTCCCCAGCCATCAGCACATGCGCTAGTTTTGGGGGTTTTCCTTCTGGGCAAACGTCCTCCCTTATCATGACGGGGTGACCACTAAGCTGACCACAAAGAGGGAATTCCAAGGACATTCCCAACCAATTGCTTGCTGAAGGGGGCATGACCTAGGCTGGGCTTGGGGCGTGTCCAAGGCAGGATGTTTATGACATTTTATCAGGTCAGTCTCTACCTCCTCCTGACCAACCTGACTTCCCTATTTTTCTGCCTCAGTCTCATTTTCAGGCTTGTTTTCAGTTTTCCTTGACCCTTTGCCTCTGTCTCTGCGCATCTCTGAACCAGTACTAAGCTGTACCAATTAGTGTTGAGACGGTGTAATGTTAAATGGGGGGGAGGCACCACCCACGGATGTTATTTCGCCCCTAACCGTATCAAACATGGCCAATAGTAGCCAAGATAGCCAGTGAGTCAACTCGCTGGAGTTAAAAGTTCATCCACAGTATATTCAGTTGCTTCTGAGATATGGTAAATATGTTTATGTAGCACATGACCCATTTCACACAGATTTTGAAAACATTTCCTCAGGAACGTATTTACTTTTAATTATGGAACTCATTCAACGTTTCTTCATATTTATAACTGTATACTTGGACTTTGCCTTTTTTCTTTAAGATTACGTAAACTAAAAGAAATTTTATTCATATATTTTAAAGAGCAATATCTTTTACTTGTTATTTGAATTATTTTTCGTTTTCCTGACAATGAGGAACCAATTTCTGTATCCGTTAGATTTATTTCACTTCCTACATTTGCCATTTTTTGTTTGTTTGTTTGTTCTGCAGTACTGGGGACTCGAACCCAGGGCCTCACGCCTGCTAAGCAAGCCCTTTACCACCCGAGCCACATCTCCAGTCCTTTTGTTTGTATTTGCTTTTCGAGATATGGTCTTGATAACTTTCCCTGGGCTGGCCTCAAACTTGTGATCCTCCTGACTTAGCCTCCCAAGTAACTGAGATTACAGGCATGCACCACTGTGTCCAGCTTGCTTGTTCTTACTATTGGATGCTCTGGTGATTTATTAAGTCTGTTTTTTGCAGTTCCGGGGTTTGAATTCAGGGTCTTGCACTTGCTAGGCAAGTGCTCTATCACTTGAGCTATACCCCCTCCTTCAATTTGTTTTAGAATAATATATGTGTTTATTTAGGCCACAGCAAAATACCCGAGATGTGCTAACTTCATAAAGCAAATAGGTTAATCTAGTTCACAGTTTTGGGAGGCTCGGGTTCAAACAGCATGGCTCAAGCTATAGTAAGGGGCCCCCTTGCCAAGTCACATCATGGAAGATGGCAGTGGAAGGAGCAAGTGCAGAAGTAAGGGATTACA
Organism: Castor canadensis; assembly: GCF_047511655.1. Lineage (NCBI taxonomy): Eukaryota > Metazoa > Chordata > Mammalia > Rodentia > Castoridae > Castor > Castor canadensis. Next base: position 94,272,719 of record NC_133405.1, read on the forward strand.
TTGCTTCCTCAGGTGTCCAAGATAAGTTCAAAACTGCCAAAGAGGGAGGCTTTGCTGTCAGCTTCTCCTCCTCAAAGTTCACTAGGCATAAAGGACATGCCTGTCAAACTGCTCTTTCTTGATAGTTTTAATCACTCACAGCGAGCCTCAAAAGGGTGCTTTCAATACAGACTATAAGAAAGTTCAACGCAGTACTAACACTTTGATTTGCATTCACCAGAACTTAATAGTATTTCACCATGCTGTGACCCAGGGACAGGTGGGTCGTTCAGATCTGTGTCAATAGGACAAGCGTATGGCATTTTAAGAATAATTAAGCAATAACAATTGACATAGGATGGTAGAAAGGATAATGATACCAGAAGATAATAAAAGGAGACAACTGTGTCTAAAAATGAAGTGGGGTATAAGAGAAGAGAACACAAAACTATAGGGATCCAAAAGGTATAGTGTATCCCTAATGTTATACTTTACACAGATAGATCAAATATTTTAATAAACAATAAAGCCACAAAGGAAGTAACAAAGTAGTCAGGAGTGCATGCCTTTATTTTACAAGAGTGGGTAAAGTTGTGCATGACAGAAGGAAGGATATAGAAATGATGGAATGGAGCATGTATCACACTACACCTGAAAATCTATTGCCATCACAATGAGTCTTTGGAGACACATTCTTGTTTAGTGGGAGAAAGGTTGGGCGAGGCAGAGAAAAGTGCCCTGGAAACCCATGTTTTGTCTTTAGAGAGTTTGGAGTGTGCATTTCCCACAGAGGCAAGAAAACAGCGGCTGGGCGCCGGTGTGCTCCACTTAGTGCGCATGCCCATCCCCGTTATGCATGCCCTGTGCTGTCTGCCTTTTGTGCTCTGAACTCTGAGGTGGAAGGTCGAGTGTTTGTTCTTTCTACCATCTTCTTTCTCTTTGAGCAACATTCGGCATGTAGGGACTTAGAGCAGTCCTACCCCCAGTTTGTGTGTGACAGTGTGTGGAGGAGACAGCAGGCTGCGGGCGGGTCTGGCTTGTGGTCCATGGGATGGGAGTTGTTGGATGGCCTCGAGGTAGTCATAGGATCCTGAAAATAATACTTCCATTCCTGCCACTTTAAGCATTATGCTCTCTTATTTCCTGTCTTCACTTCTCCACCCTATACAGTTTAAAATAGAACTGATGATAGTGGAAATCCTTATCCAATTCCTGACAAGAAATGGAAATACTTGTACCTTTCAAAATTATATTTACTAAACTTCTTAAGGTACAATTTATCAAAGAAGTTCCATTCCATTCCTAGTTCGCTTGGAAAATTTGTCTTGAATGTATTTTGAATTGCATCAAACATATATACTGCATCTATTCAGAGAAACCTTAGGATTGATTTCCTTCCTTAATCTGGTAATGTGTGATTTCACTGATAAACTTCTATGTGCTTGTCCCTGTGCCTCCATTGACATTATCTCCCCAGCTCAATAAAACAATTTTGCAACAGAAACATTGTTCATAATCTACCCTGCTTGGGAATGGCAGGAGATTATTAATAGTTATTATATTTACACAGGTTTAGTACATTTTTCTGACCCAAAATGATAGAAATACTTGAGTTAAATAAAAAGTGAGACTACATGTAGAGTATCAAATAAAAAGTGAGACTACATGTAGAGTATCACAATCTCCCAAGGAGTAAGCAAAAGGTCCCTATGCGGTGATACTTCCTGAAAAGTATTAGGTCCTTGGTAGAAGACAAGTGGTAGGAACCAGGGTAAGTGCTGAGACAAAACTGCTTTGTCCTATCTGCCCTGTCTCCTTATAAGCTGTAACATTAAATCGCCGTGGGTTTCCATCTTGAGTCTAACATTCTCTGGGTGTGTGGTGATGGGAAACACACCTAACATTCTTTGGTTCTATCTCTCCATTTTGAAAATAGAAATTTATGCTACACGTTTGTTATGATGGATAAGAGAATGTTATGTTTTGGATGTGAAGTGTCCCCAAAAGGCCCATGTGTCCCTGCTATTGAAGGTGATTGAATACTGAGGGTGCCAGCTCACCAATCTATGTCTTTTGATTGGGGAATTGAGACCATTAATATTGAAAGGTGTGTAGTAATTCCTGGCATTTTGTTGCTTTTTAAAGCTTTTTAAACTTTTTGTTTCTTTATGTTTGATTCTTTGCTCCTCTTCGTGTGCTTATCTACTTATCTGGTGAGATTTACTTATTCCCATACTGTCAAGGCTATATTTTATCTTCATCTTCTGTGTTTAGGATTCCATTGAGTATCCTCGGGAGTGCTGATATAATGGTCATGAGTTGCTTTAGTTTCTGTTTATCAAGGAAGGAATTTTTTCTCCTTCAGTTATGAATGAAAGTTATGCTGGGTAGAGTAGACTAGGTTTGAAATCATTTTCTTCTAGTGCTTGAAGTACCTGCTGCCATGGCCTGCTTGCTTTTATGGCCTCTGTTGAGAGATCTGCTGTTATTCTGATGGGTTTGCCATTATAGGTGAGTTCACACTTCTCCCTTGCAGCTTTCAATATTCTTTCTTTGTTCTCTGTACTCAGTGTTTTAACTATAATATGCTGTGGAGAGGTTCTATTTTGGTTGGGTCTATTTGGAGTCCTAGAGGCCTCTGGTACCTGGATGGGCATCTCTTTCTCAATATTTGGAAAGTTTTCTGCTACTATTTTGTTGACTATGTTTCCTGTGCCTTTAGCTTGCAACTCTTCTCCTCCTTCAATGCCCATGATGTTATGTTTGGTCTTTTAATGGAGACTCAGAGACCTTGCATATCCCATTCACAGTTCTTCATTCTTTTTTTTTGAACATCAGAAACATCTGATGTTTCTGTTCTGTCTACTTTGTCTTCAAGCCCTGAAATTCTGTCTTCCACTTGATTCGGTCTGCTGGAGAGGCTTTCGACTGAATATTTTTATTTGACTTTAAGGAGCTTTTCATTTCCAGACCTTCAATTTGGTTTTCTTTTATTCAGTCTTTCTATATCTTTCTTGAATTCCCTTTTTGTGTCCTCCATTGTCTTCCTTATTTCATTTAGCTGTTTATTTGTATCCTCCTTGAGTTCGTTCAGCTGTTGTTTGTATCCTCTTTGAGTTCATTTAGTTGTTTCTTTGCATCCTCGTTAAATTCATTTAGCTCTTTATTCATATTCCCTTTGATTTCATTGACTTGTTTTTGCATGTCTCTTTCATCTCATTGATCGTTCTAATCATCATTCTTTCGAGGTCAGAAATTGAGATTTCATCCCCTTCACTATCAACCAGATCCTTTGTCATGTGATTGCTTACCTTTGAGGAGTCATACTTCCCTGCCTTCTCATATCTCTTATGTCTCTGTTTTGAGATTTACTCATTTGTAGTTCATTAGTTGGCTGAGAATTTTAGTCACCTGAAGTCTTTCCTTTGAATCATTTTCTATTTTATGGCAGGACTGGTCAGCGGCTAGGTTTTTGTGCTATTTCTCGCCACTGCCCTGGGGGTATAGCTTAGTAGTGACAAACTTACCAATTCAATGCCAAACCAGCTATACATCAAGTAGAATACCATTTGTGGTATTATCTGTGTAACCTATCACATAATATGTGAAGGGGAGTAGTGCATTTGTATGGTACACTGAGGGGGTGGGTTAGAAAAATAAAAGTGGCATAGGAGTTAAAACTCAAATTGTAAAAATAAGGAGGTGGGGGAGGAGATGAGGAAGAAGGAAGATAGGGAGAAGAGGACAGGGGAGTGAAGTGTGAGGGCTGCAGGTAAACAAAACCCTAGCGTATAGAGATACAGTCCAATTGTTGTGGACAAGGGTGCTATTGGCAGGGATTGCAAAAGGATAGATAGGTTGACAGTAGTTAAGAAGGAGGTAGAATCAACCACCAGTTGAATGGTTTCTGAGCAAGAGATAGTAACAGTGAAGAAAAAGAGGAGGAGAAAAAAATAAAAAGAAATGAAATGAAAAACTGAGAAAAATTGGCAATATAAGGGATCAGCAAATAAAACGATACATAAATTTTTAACAAGTCAGTATTTTGTCCATGTTGAGGAGAAGAGTGGCTGTCTTCAGTGCTCTATCAGTATACTGGACACATCCCTCTAATCTCTGGTCCTCAAATTTTGTCTACAGTTCTCTTGTTGTGTTTGCTCACGTGTCCCCTCAGGGCTCTGGGTTTCGCAGGTGTAACTTGGAGAGGGTGGTTTCAGTCAGAATTCGGGCAGTTTCAGGTGTGTGATGTAGCCATTGTGGGTCAGTTGTGGGTTCTCTGAACACATCTAGTGGGTTACAAAGCACTGTGCAGCTTTCATGGCCTTTTCCCTCTTCGGGGAGTTCAATGGCTGCCCTGGCTTGTCCATAAAGAGACTTTGTCCCCTGCCCTTTCTACCTACACTTCCACTTTAATGATTCTCTTGGGGAGTGAGGAGTCTATAGCTCCTGTCACTTGTATATATATGTACATTCCTGGGTTGGGTGGTAGGTTAAGGGCTCTAGCTAGCTGGCCAGCTCACCTCAGTGCCCTCCTTGTCTTGGGATAGAGACCTGAATGCTGCTGAGCTCTAGTCAGCTAGTCTGTTCACTCCCTGACCCTGCTTTGGATAGAGATACTCGACTTGCCTAGGGAGTGTGAGGCTCTGAGTTCAAATAGCAGTGGTGTCAAAAAAAAAAAAACCCAAGAGATACTGGGCTGAGTATCCTCACCTCTCCCCTGCCTGGCTGATCTGGGAACCTTAAATCACTCCACTTAGCCGAAGGCTTTCTGGGGGAGGGGGGATCAGATTCAGTGTGCTTAGCCAAAAGATTTCTTGGGGGTCAGATGGATTTGCTCTCGTGTGTTTTGCTGGACTGTGTGGTAGCCCTCAGGACTGAAACCAGCTAGCTCATGATTGGTCTGCTGACTGGTCTGTCTGGTCTCAGTGGTAATGGGAATGCCATTTTCAGTGGTTGGCTTATTTGCCTGCAAGATGGCCCTTTTGAGTGGCTTTTATGGGATGCAGTACAGGTCCAGACAGAAAAAAAAAAATAAAGCTCAGGTGTGGGCTTGTGTTGGAGCAGGTCTGGGTCAGCAACCACACGCCTGCAACGTAACTGAGTTTTTAGAGGCTTGGTTAGAAGTTGCTAATTCTAGCTATGGTCTGTCTTTACACGAGCTCCCTCTTTTTTAGCCTGCTAACTTGCCCACCCAACTTGCAGCCAGGGACCTGAAATGTTCTTTCAGATTCATGGAGACTCGGGAAAGTGGTGCTTGTCAGCAATCTGCCACGTTGGCCTCTTCTGAACCTATATCTTTTTGATATGAATGAGGCTCAAGGGCTGGTTCTTTTTTTTTTAATTTTTATTTTTTTATTATTGATATGTGAATACAATGCTTGGGTCATGGGCTGGTTCTTTAAGAAACCAGATTCCTACTTCCAGAATTTCCAGCCTCAGTTCCTGTCTCCTTCCCTGGAGCTATATTTTACAACACCGTATCATTTGGTAAAACCGCAATTTGTGTAATATACGTCGCTTCTCATTGTTTTTCTCTCATTTCTGTCTAGATTCAATAAGTTGAAGTAGTTCCAAGCAGACAATAGAGTGACAGGAAGCATAACTTGCAGTGGAGTTGTATTAGAGTTCTCCAGAGGAAAAAAAAAACCAATAAGGGATGTAGCTATAGAAGGGGAGATTTATTATGAGAATGGGCTCATGTTAATTACAGACTCTGAGAAGACCCTTAATCTGATCTGTCTGGGGGCCAGATAGTCAGGAAATCCAGTAATGTAATTCATATTCAGCTTAGTGGCCTGAGAACTTCTGTTACTGATAGTGTAACTCCAAGTCTGAGACAGAAAGCTTGAGAAACCACGTGAGGCAGGGGCACTAGTCTTAGTTCAGGAGTAAGAAAAACCTGAGAATCAGAAGCTTTCACGTCTGAGGGTAGGAGAAAATGCATTCTGGGTTCGAAAAGAGAAAATGTGCCCCTCCTCTGTGCTATTTGGGCCCTCAAAGGATTTGATGATGAATCTTTAGTCAGTCTACTGATTCAAAAGCTAATCTCTCCTGGAACAGTGCCCACAAACATACTCAGAAATGTGTTTTACCAGTTGTTTGGACCAGGACAGTTCACACACAGCATTAATTAATTCTCAGAGGATTCATACAGGAAGAGAGATATCATGCAAGCAGGACCTAAATCTCAGTGGGGAAAAGTCCCCCAAACCCTGAAAAGGTCAGGACAGACAGCTGCTCTGGGCAGGGAATTGCCATGAGCAAGGGAAGCGCATTCCTCCATGTGGTGGTGTTGGCAGAATCTTCAGATGATGAGTGCAACCAGAGAAGGTTCCCTGGAGGAGAAATCAGAAGTATGTCTTGAACATGAAAAGTAGTTTGTCCATGGAAAAAGAGTATACAGCAGAGGAATCTCTCATGTGCAAGGGTAGGCTGCATGAAAGCAAATGCTGTGGAATAATACTCTTCTTTCCAACTTTAGTGAGGTATAATTGAGAAAGAAAAATGGTATATATTCAGGATGTTCAGTGGGCTGATTGGATATACTTTGGTATATGTAGACATTGTTAAATGATTACCACACTCAAAGCAATTACCACATCCATCACCACACACACAGCCACACTTAGGATTACTCTTTTAGCAAACATCAGGCAAACAATACAACATTATTAACCATGCTCACCATGCCCCACAGTATATCACCAGAATTTATTCTGGTGTTCATGTAATTGAACACTTGTCCCTCTAGATCAGCATCTCTCCCCTTTCCCCCACACCCAGCCCCTGGAAACTACCTCATTGGAAATTTATAAAAACCGCTTTTGCTCATTTGTCTTTTAAATCATTTGGAAAAGAAAAAGAGGAGTTGCAAACCAAAACTAAAACTATGATACCTCTGTAGTTACTTTTTATCAGTGGTCTTTATTTCCTCATAGGGTTTCAAGTAGCTGCTTAGTGTCTTTTCATTTAAGCCCAAAGGACTTCCTCAGCATTTCTTGTAGAGAAGCTCTATGAGTGTTGAATTCCTTCAACTTTTGTGCATCTGGGAATGCCTTACTTTCCACTTCATCATGTTTTTAAGGAGAATTTCGCCAGGTATAAAATTCCTCATCAACAGGTTTCTTTTTTTTCTTTTTTTCGTTCTATGCTGAAATCATGTCTTCCCACTGCCTTGACCTCTGTGGTCTTTGATGAGAAACTGGCTCTTATTGTTATTGACGGGCATTTGTATACCAAATCACGGTGCTCTACGTTGTATCACCAGAACTCATTGATCACGTAATTGGATGTTCGTCCTTTGTGACCAACATCTTCCCACTTCCCCCACACCCAGCCCTTGACAACTACAATTCGACTCTATTTTTGTGAGTTTGACTTTAGCTGCTGCAAGTGAGATCGTGCAGCATTTGTATTTGTGTGCCTGGCTTTTTTCACTTGGCATAATGTTCTCCAGTTCCATCTGTGTTTCCATAAATAAAGAAAATTCCTTCTTTTGTGGCTGAGTAATATTCCACTGCATATATGTCACAGTTTCTTTATCCATCCCAATGGTATGTAATACTTAAGTTGTTTCCATATCGCGGCTATTGTGTATAGTGCTGCAATAAACACAGGTGTGCAGATATCCCTTGTGCCTGCTGATGTCATTACCTTTGGGTATAAATTCAATAGTGGGATAGCTGGATCATGTCTTAGTTTTATTTATAATGTTCTGAGGAACCTTCATACTGTTTTCCCCAAGGGTGTACCAAATCATGTTCCCACCAGGTGTACACAAGTGTTCTGTGGGAGAATCATCAGAGTGACTGAGTATGAGGCCTCTGACAATATCAGAAAATGAAGGGAGAGCACTTTAGAGCCTAGGTGCCAAGGCGTGATACTCGATCTTCAACCTGGGGTCAGTCAAGGGCTGTAGGATAATGTCCTTGTACTGATAGCCAGGTACCATCCTCTCCTACTCCCACAGGAGCCAGGAAATCAAGACGACTCTAAAATACAAGGTGCTCCTCAGTCTCCAGGTCCTTTCTTTTTCCCAGGCACATTCAGTGCTGCTCCTGACCCCTGGGCAATCCTGTTTGTTGTGCTGCTGGGAAGATGTGCCATGTGTTCCTTCGGGTCCTAAAATAAGAACTTCTCTTGGAATTCCAGTGTTAGGAGGAAGGCTCTGTCTTGACCTACCTAGGGAGGAGGAGAAAGCCCTCTGGAGGGCTCTGCAGGGGACTACATTATGAGAATACAGCTCTATTCCTAGGAGTGCATACCTTTACAGCATCCTGGACCAGGACTCAACTCCAGCCTGGACCAGTGATGACAATGACACGCTCTCCGTGTGCTCCAGGTCCGGACTTGGGGGCAGGAAGAGGAAGCTCATTTAACCTCCTCAGCAAATCTGTCTCTCCCCACCCCTCAGTCCAGCTGTTCCCTCTAAGGAACCTGCATCTTTTTCTCTTGAAAGGTTGAGGGGTGTCTGTGTGCACCCAGACACCAGCCCTCAGTCTCAACAGCTCTGCCACTGGCACGTGACTGCCTCTGGCACAGTCCCCCACTTCCATCCTCTCCAGATGCTTCAAGGGAGCATCTTGTGCCCACTTGTACCCCACCTAGTTAACTTCATGCATGGCATTAGTAGAAGTGACTGACTCCCAAAGAGCCTTCAGCATGAGCCACCTGTTCTCAACACTAGCCACCTTCCATCTCCTCAAGGTCTGAATGGCTTTGAGACCACTAGTTTCAGAGTCACCAGATGTGGATTCCAATTCCAGTTCCCTGACTCACTGGCTGGGTGACTTCTTAGTGTTCCAGATTTATCATCTGCAAAATAGGAATGATAATACCCAGTATTGTATGATAGAAGTACAGAGAGTCCCAAACACACTTGTCATTCCCATACACCCAAGGTTTTTTGGATGGTTGTATGGAAGGACTAAGAAGAGAAGACACAAGTGGAGTGGAGGTGGATACCACCGATCACTAGATCTGCAAATATCTTGGACCCAAGCTCCCCGTCTCTGTTTTGACCCCTTGAGCAGTCCTTTATTTCTCCTTAACAGCCTGCATCCTGAGCCTCCCTTTATAGACAACAGTTTACTGTGGCAGAGCCTGTTAATGGCTCCCCAGTTTGGTGGGATTATGACTCCCTGGCTGAAATCTACATGATGAGCTGCCCTTCTGCTAACATGGTCTTGTTAACAAGTTATAGCCAGTGTGATGTGTGCACAGACTTTGGCTTTGGGTCTCTTCTTCATCTTAGAATTCCTTTATAAACAAATTTACTGAACAAAAAAGGAAACATAAAATGTTGAGGATCAAAGTTCAGCTGTCAATCTAACAAGGTGATCTATTTTAACTACATATATGTAAGTTTTTCCTTTAAGGATTGTACAAAGATAATAGCATTATGATAAATAACAGTTGAATAGTAGAAACATTATCATAAACAAATCAAATAAGGTATTTTCTGACCATTTCTAACTTTTTCCTACTTGGCATTATTTTGATTACATAACGGTACTTAAGTTGAAAGGCTGATGTTCCAAGGAAAACAATAATTTAAGGATATAAAAAATTATGCAAGTGGACTTTCCTTAATAGCATGTACTGTAAGCCATAGATTTCAGAATATGTAACAGTAGTGTAATTTAAATTATTGCATAGTAAAGGTGATTCACAAAAATTTATTAATAATTTCTAACACTTACTCAGCATAGAATAATATCTAAAAGCTACATCCATAACCCAGCTCTGCCAGTGGTTATCTCTGTAAGCTGGGAATAGTAAGTAGACAACTCAGAGAAACCTTTTTCTCTGAAATAAGTCATATAGTTCTATAAGGTTACTTTAAAGTCTTTGCATTTTGTTACATACATCCTACTTGATTTCTTTGGATTTCTGCTGCCTAAATTAATCAGGAAATGTACACAGTAAATAAAAGTTCACTAGTCTCATGAGAAGCAGCAAAGGAACACACACATTTCAGGAACATACATTTATGTTTACTTTTTTATTATTGTTGTGCTGGGGGGTACACTGTGACATTTACAAAAGTTACTGCAATATATCAAATATATCAGACCTGAATTCACCCCCACCATCATTCTCCTTTACCTGGCCACCCCCATTCCTCGAATAGTTTCCACAAGTCTCATTTTCCCCCTTACATACATGTGTATACAGTATTTGTACAATATTCACCCTCCTACATCCTTTCCCCAAATCTTCTCCACTCCCCACTCCCACTGGTACCAACTCTCCAGACTGTTCTGCCCTCCTGAGCAACATGTATTTTTTTTAAACAGACTTGATAGTCCTTTTGTAAGTAAAAATCAAGGTATGGCTATAGGACAAGAGGAAATATCTGTTATAATTAATATACTTTGTTTACTTAAGACCTCATATTTGTATACACACATACACATATATAGAATAACGGATATACACTATATATATATATGTATATATACATATACATATATGCATAAAACACACCGTATCTGGCTCTTTAAAGTTGCACTTAATCAGCAGATTGATTCACATTCACTGGGTGGTATCATCTGTGGATTTCTGGGTAATGTGTAGATTTCTGTGTAGATGTGAATTCAAGATTTCCTTGGGCCTCTCTCATGGTCTCTCATTTCTCTTCAGTAGTTTCTTTTTTTGATGCTGAGGATAAAACCCAGCGGCTTCTCACATGCTAGGCAAAAGTTCTACCACTGAGAATATCCTCCAGCCTATCAATTCCCTATATGTAAAAGAAAAAATAGAGGCTGGAAATACTAAAGAGAGCCAGAGCTGGGGATGCAGCTAAGTGGTACTGCCTGCCTATTGTGTATAATTCCTTGCACACACACACAGACACACGTGTGTGTGTGCACAACACACAATGAATTGACATCCTGACATTTAGTACCCAAATTTTGAACTTCTTCATATCAATTTTGTCAAATACTATTGTCTATGAACCATGACATGCACATCTTATAAGGGAAGTAGAAGCTGAAAGATGTAGTACACAATTCAACTCAATTTTTATTTTAAAAAGAGAAAACTGAGTTTTACAATTCAGTTGCTAATTCAGAGGATTTAAAATATTATGAGGCATTGCTTTTTATTTCTTTTGGAGGGGGACAATACTAGGGTTTCAATTCAGGGTCTTGCGCTTGCTCGGCAAGTGCTCTACCACTTGAGCCATGCCTCCAGTGTTTTCTGTTTTACTTCTATTGCAGGTATGGTGGCATGCCTTCCTGCTCTGGGCTAGCCTTGGACTATGCTCCTCCTACTTTCGTCTCTCACATAGCTGGCACTGACTACAAGTGTGGTCATCACATGGAACATGTGCCTGGAGATGGGGACTTATAACTTTTGACCCAGGCCGTGCTTGACCTTGATGCCTCCCGAAGAGCTGGATTACACATGTGCCCCACCGTATCCAGCCATCTATTTTAATCCTTTGCCTGAATTTTTCCCACTCAAGAAAGCAGACTTCCTTTCTAAACACTTCTCATGTCTTTCTTTGCAAGAAATCAATGAAAGTGTTCTCTCTGACAAAACTGCCCCAGGGGAACAAAGTAAAAACTTTCCTAATTTAGAGTGTAAACATCCTTAAATGCCAGGATGTGACAATTAGGATATACTAGCAACCTGCTAAATTTCATAAAAGCTGTCACCAAGATGGTCATTTTGGCCTTTTTTTGTGTTGGTCCATGTGAGGTAGTTATCAATGTTATTTTAGTCTTCATCAACTTCATCATCACCTTTTAAAATAAATATTTGTGCATAGCATTATGTTCAGAGGTTGAAAGAAACATAGAGCGTTAACAAGGGTGATAATGAGACCACTTCATTTGAGAGGTTAACAAAACCATGTATTTAACCTTTCTTTTCTGTCACTTTAGTTTTTTGGAGGTAAAATGCTTTTACCACAATATTCACTGTTTTTAAAGTGTATAGTTCAATGGTTTCCAGCATATTCACTAGCTTGTGCATACATCACCACTAATTCTGTAATACTTTCATCACCCCAAAAAGGAATTCCTGATCTGGGGATACAGCTGAGTGGTAGAGTGTTTGCCTAACATGCACAAGGCCTTGTATCACTCCCCCCTCACCAAAAAATCCCCTCCTTATCCAGAATCTGTCAGTCTCCATTCTCTTCAGTCCTTCTAAACACTAATCTATTTTCTATGTATTTGCCTATTCTGGAACTTTTATGTAACTGGAATCACAGAATTTTGTGGCCTTTGTGTCTTGCTTACCATTTTCAAGGTTCATTTCTATTATAGCACGTATTGTATGTCATTCCCTTTTATTCTTCAATAACATTCCATTCTATGGACATGCCACATTTTGCTTATACACTGACCAGTTTCTGAACATTTGTGTTGTTTCCCATTTTCATGCTATTGTGAATAGTGCTACCATGAACACTCGTGTATAGGTTTTTGTATAAACATGTTTCCAGTTTTCTTCGGAGGACTAGCTGACAAACTGGTGGTTCATATTGTAACTTTACGTTAAGTTTTTGTGGAACTGCCAAAACACTGGAAATGGCGAATTTTACAGTTAGCCAACAATGTACCATGTCTGCGATTTCTTTATACTCGTTATTGCTCTTTTGTGTTATAGGCAACATCCACGTTATCAAGGTGGGAATGAGATAGTTAATAAGGTGGAAGGTAAGCTCCTCTGCAGAACAGGAAGTACTAACTCCAGTGTCCTGTTCTTAGGTTTTTGTTTTGTTTTTAGTGCAGGGTAGAGTAAAAAATGCATTGACCTGTTTCTGTATTCAAGACGAAATTCAAAAAAGAAAACACTGTAGTCAAAAACCTTCTCCATTGTGCTTTCAAAAGTGCACCTACAAGAGTGTGACATGAGAAAGTACCGGGGATTCAACACTTGTTAAACTGAAGTTTGTCCCAATATTAGGAGCCTGTTCCTATCCTGTAATAAATTGGACTCTTTCAAATAAGTTTGTGATTTCATGCCTAGTGAAACTCCTTTTCCTTTTTCAACACATAGTTCAAAAGTCATGCCCTCTTGGAAGCTTTCCTGGGTTCTCTGGGCTTGTGATCATTACAAGGGGCCATGGAGTCACACTTTCTCATTCTTTAATATGAATGTCTGCTTGATTTATATCCTCGTGTTCCACATGAACAGGAACTGAGTCAAATTCACCTCATTCTTTCTCGAGAGGTCAGCCCAGTGCTTGGCACATTCAGCAAGGTTGTTGTGATGTAAGTGGAAACTCTAGAAAACACTTGGGTAGAAATGGCCCAGGTAAATATGGCAATGAGTGCCAACAGTTTTTGGCTGCGATTAATCTTCCCCTGGAATCACTTTCTTCAAGTCTGCTCCTCACATGGGCTCCCCAAGTTGATGTCCCCCAAGCACCCCATATTCCTGTCTCTTAACTCACTGTCCCAGAACTCACTGACCAAGGCCTCGTCTGGAGCTTCCCCTGAGGTCCTGTGCTTCCTGCTGTACCAGGGGGCCAAAGAGTTCTGTTACCAGTCTCTCTTCTGGCTCTGCAGAGGGTTGTAGCCAGTCACCTGACTCCTCACAGGACACCCAAAGCCACTGCCACTCCCTGCCTTGCCCCCGACATGCTCTCCTAACGGCTCTGTGGCAAAAGCTCAGCTTCAAGAATACACCCCAGAAAGCTTGCATTGAGGTTGTAAAAGGGGAGGAGCATATATTACTGCTCCCTTTGGCACAGGCTGCAGTACAGACTTAATGGTAATAGCCAGAGCAGCCAGTTTGGCCCCAAGATGGAAGCTGTATGTAGAGGAAAGCCGAGCAAGAAGACAGTGTGGTGCCACTATACAAGACACGGGCTGCTTACATTTGCACACTTGTATCTAAGGGAGGAATAAATCTCTGTTCAGGCTCCTCTTGTTTCTAGCAGTGACTCATGAGCACATTTGCCTGTTGTCCTCCCCACCAGATTAGAGGCCTCTGGGTCTGAACTAACTAGTGTTCTCCCTGCTTCAAAGGGGCCAGACACATAGTGAGCTTTTGTCAAATGAATGCATGAATAATACTTAGAAAGGAGACGTGGATCACTAGAAAATACTCTGTAGACACGTTATCTCTAGGAAAGTAAACTGTATTTCCAGAGGATTCCATATGATGGCCAGGGACGGATAATTGGAGTTTTTCAGAGAAAAGGATGATCGCAATTGTTAGGGTGAGGCATTGGTACCAATTACTACTGGCATATCTTTCTTTAAATCTAGATTCTATATGTGGGAGAAAACACATAGTACTTTTATTTCTGAGTCTGCCTTATGTTTTTAACATGGCGTTCTCCAATTCCACCCTTCTCCCTTTACAGTTTTCTAGCTATTGGACACCCCACCCCACCCTTGATGAACCCTTCCTCACTGGGGTTATGAATTATCACCCTTACATTATTTAGAAATCACAAAATCAAACGCTGGAGAGGAGTCATAGAAACTGGAGGTCGCATATATTGATGGCAGCGTGTAAAGTGGAACAGCCGAGGAAATGAGGAAATACGTTGGTCCTTCCCCTGGTCACCAGGGACAAGCTTGAGTGATGCTAAGTGTTTCTGCTTTGGTTAGGAGACCTATGGATCTCACCAGTGAAGTGCAAATGTGGGTAGGAGTTGTAGATTCTGGTTGCTGAGTTTCTAGATATGCAGCAATGGGCCAGGAGCCCTCTTTTCTCCCAGTGCTCACACCTACATAAGACAGGGATCTTGTCTCAGTGTCCAATGTTCCAAGACTGTGGGGCAGGCAGTGGAAACTTCTTCACATGCAGTCACTGCCAGGTCCTAGAAACACAGGGCTCAGTGGGGACTATTCCCAGCTTTGGCTGCACAGGTCCCTGGGCTGTGGGGTACAGCTGAAGATCTCCCTTAAATTGAGCCAGGAAAGTGAAGTCACTGGCAGGTTCCAGAGCCACAAAGCTGTTCATATTCTATGTCCAGCTCTAGACACACAGGTCTAGAGCATGTGAGTGGATGTGGGGGATGTCCCAGAGATCTCACTGGGAAAGTGCAGACACTGGTGGGTCACTGGACACCAGAGCTTGCAGTGGACTTTTGCCAGCTCTGACAGGTCCTGAGGCTCATAGGTAGACAGAGTAGCTCTCCTGAAGGTGGTGTCAGGAAATGCAGGCTAAATGCAACCACCAATTTCAAAAGGAAGCACCTTCTATTTTCCTCTGAAGTGTAGAACTCACATTTCAATGCATAAAGTTTATAGGAGATTTGTGTCAAAAGTTACTCTCCTGGGCCCAAACTGATACCCAGTGTAGAGGAAAGGCTTCTGGGGCTTGCAGATAGGAGGATACAGGGCAGGGCCTTCTGATACTCAGAGGAGTAAGCTCAGACAATAGGGCCTTTCTTAATAGGGCTCTCAGTTACAGCACCATATGAATACACTGGTATCAGCTGGTATGAATACAGCTGGTACATCTCTGGTACCAGCTCACTCTTCAAATCACAGTTCTCTTGTCTGTTTAGGCTATACGTTCACAAGTTCTTACAGACATGTGAACTTAGGTCCACAAAAACAGCTTTCTTCACAACAGCTTTGTGTGTAAGAGCCAAATTCTGGAGACCAAAATGTCCATCAATAGGTGAATAGGTAAAGAAATGATGGGTGCACCCAAAACCATGGGATGATAACATAGCAATAAATAGGATTGAATATTTTCTCTTTTGTATGGTGCTGAGGATTGAGCCTAGGGCCTCACACATGCTAGGCTTGCACTCTACCACTGAACTGTATCCCCAAGGAATAGACTTATGATGCACACAATGAATTGTATCAAACTAAGGCCAATGGAAAAGGCCAGCCCCCACAGGTCACCATTTTGCATGATTCTGTTTTGCAGAAATTAAACAATTAGAGAAATGGAGAATAATTTATGTTTGCCCCAGCATAGGGTTTGAGGCTGGCTGTGACTACAAAGGTAGCGTGTGATGGAACAGTTTTGAAACTTCATTGCAGTGGTGGTTACAAAAATCTACACATATGATGAAGTGACATAGATCTATCCAGCCCATTGTACCATTATCAATGTCCATGTTTTGATATTGTATACTAGATATGTACGACGTAAGTATTGTGTGAAGGGTGCTCTATATTCACAGCTTCCTCTGCATCTATGACGATTTCAAAGTAAAAAAGTGAAACACACATACACACACAATCTGACCTAGTGCTTCTCTGAGCTGCAATGAAAAGGAAAGTAAGCATTCTGCAAACAGCCAGGTACAAACACTAGGTACATGTGCTACACTTTATTGGTGACAAGGTGACGGAGGAAAAGCTCAAACCTAGGGAAAGATTGCTATATTTCTGGAACTAGATTGGATTGCCAGTTGACTGGATTCTTTGTCATCAGGCTGGAAGCTCTTCCTCCTCACCAGGTTCCCAAAATGAGCTGGAGATTTTCACATCATGACATTACCTGTTCTGATCTTCCTTCTTCTGAGGATGACAATCTCAGAGGTATTCTGTCCATTCTTGCATGAGACTCTGAAACATCCTCTTGTGTTTTTGCTGCCACAGCTTCCTTCTCTTCAGTCTTTCCACCATCCTTTCTTGCACAAGAAGGGCCTGGGTGGTACCAGAGTTCAGTGTCAAGTTGTTGAGGTCTTGTGTTAGCTTATCCCAGGAAGAAGAATGAGAGGTTGCTTTCTTCCTAGTTGAGATCCCGGGAATACTCCCCATATATTTCTGGCAGTAGCAGCATTCACATTTGAATCTCTTCTTATCTGTATCACAGGGGGAAGAGTATTTTGCTCTTTTGGCAACCTGATAAGGTACAGAGGCCTTGAATAATTTGTGTCTCCTGTGTTCCACTGACTTTGTTTTCATTCGAGCTGATCTTGAACTCTCCCATTGCTATTCTTCTTCCATCATCTCAAAGAAGAAAGCATATATTAGAAACACAAAGAGTCTAGTGAAAACATGTCATGTCTTCTACATTCCTGAAGCACCTACTATACACGGCTACACACATTTAAGGAAGAGCCCCTTGTGATTTCAGCAACTGTAATCTGTACTTCTAATTAATTAGTTTAGTCATTTCTTTAGATTGGCACTAAAATAAGCAAAGACGTGGTCAGCACATTTGGAATAGTGGCTAAAACCCCATCTGCTCCCTGCTGAATTTCACATACTACAGGAATCCCCAGGATAGCAATCTTCAGGTAGAGAACACAGAATGTCAGATCTTAATGTGCAAGTATTCATTCCTCTGAACGACCAACTCATGACCTGTGGAGGCATTTAAAATACTATGGAAAAGGGAAGTGAACCTAAGGAGAAGGTCATTGGCCACATGTTTAGTTTTGAAGGTCATTTCCCATGTCTTCCAACCTCCAATCTCAAACACTTGCAGAGTGTGTGTGTTGTAACTCTCCTTTGTCAGGTAATACAGAAACACGGATATGGGACAGATACCAGCTGTTGAGTCTTTCCTCTGGGCCAGGTACTGAGAGTTAGGTGCTTTGTATCCATTAGCCCATCAACACTGCCCCCAAACTTTTAAAATCGTTAAGGTCCTCATCACCTTGCAAATGTTAAAACAGACTTAATGGCAGACCAGTTCCAGAATTCACATATATTTTTCACCAGAGCACATGTCAATAAACATTGTGAATGCAAGAATGGAGGAGGCTGAGAATGGAGAGTTAACAAGGGTCAGATCAAGGAGAGCATTGAGTGATGTTGCAAGAGCAGCAACAAAGACTCAGACCATCTTACATAGCTGGAACATTTAAGATCCCGCAAGTAGCTTCACTCTTTCAGGAGACCGACTGGAGTTGAGCTCAACCAATGCATGTACTGTACAAGTTTATATATCTATAATTCCTAAATATGAACACATACGTTGGAGGTGGGGTGTTCAGTATCCCGGTGAAGGGGTTTACACATAGGAGAAAAGCTGAGAACCGTGTAACAGAGGAATAAGGGGCTCCTGGTAAGACCCTTTACCTCAAGACACTTTACTTCTCTGAACCTGTTTCCTACCTGTAAGTAACGGATGATCAATCCCACCATTGCTGAGTAGGTTTATATGAATAATAGTACAGGACATATCCACTACAGGATTTTTAGAGATAGTAGCAGTTTCCCTTTGAAAACTGATGCCAAAGAAATAACTGGACAAGTGTAAGTAGATTTATGATCAAAGATGTTCATGCTGCCATTATTGGTACTACTGGAAAATTGAAAGAAATGAACACAAATTGGTGTTTGCTTGAAAGAACGAGGCTTCACACTTGTGGTGGAATGCTATTAATTTAAACCTCTGAGTATGCTTTCAAATTTTCAGATCAAACCCAGTAAATGCTGTCTGGCTGCTGAATAAAAATGGTTGAAATGATCACCAGTGTTGTCTTGACTCCCAGGATATCACCCATCCTATTCTATCCTTCTCAGAATGCCCTCCAACAACCGCCACCCCTCCCCCAGAAAAGCACCACCTATCTATCCAAACCTAAGGGCTCAAGTCATGTGGCACTTCCTGTGTTTAGCTTTTCCAGGATCTACTAAATGTCATTCCCTACCTTATAGATGGTGCTTACAATCCTGTTGTAGATGCTTGCACAGCTATCTTCTCACTAGGTCAAAATACCCTTTGCCTTTTGATTGATTATCCTGACACAGACCCCAGGCATGCTCCCACCTCACCTTTGCTTGCCCCAGGTTTTCCTACTCTTCTTCCAGACACCCCTGCACCTTTATCTTTATCTTCAAGTATCTGCTCACTTATCACCTTCTTGTTATGGCCAGCCTGGAATACCCCATTTAAAACAGCATGCCTATCCATCAGCACTGCTAATCCCTTGCTCTTGCTCTACTTCTCCACCAGCACATATTGCCTTCTACTGTACCATATATTATTTTTATTTATTATATTTGGTATTTGTTGCTGTCATCCCCCACTAGGGCAGACATTTTAGACAGCTTGGTTGCCTGGAGCTACTTAGCTCCTAAGACACTGCCTGCTGTGTAGATGGCCCTCAATGTTTGTACCTAGAGGGAGTAAAGTACTTGGCACAAAGGAAAACCTCCATGATTCAGAGACTTCATTATAGCTGATCTCCTGATTAAATGATGATGAGGGAGCAGTGCAAAGTGTTGAATGCCAGAGGGAGGAAACTACCTGGATGTGATCACCACCACCACCTACTTGTTTATACCAGAGTCCTGGCAGTTGTTTTCAGTGGAGTAGGTGCTTCTCATTCTCCAGATAGTTGTATCAGTCAGACCATCCACACCACTCCCGTCTTGGATAGGAACCCTTAGGCAGAAATCAGAAGCTGGATTCTTTTGTTGCTTCCTCCACAATCTCATGACAAGCCTCAGATTTACTTTTTAAGTTCTTCAAATTCTCAGTCACTCTATGTTCACTTGGAAATACTACAACATAGATATCCTGCAAAACATGAATGTTTGTATTGAAATCATTCTTTCTCTTCTACTAAAGAATGAGCAAGAATTATGACAATGACTAATATTTCCAAAATCCTAGTGTGCTAAACATGTCAAATTATCATAAAACCTGCTAAGCTCATTGCAGAGAGGAGGAAAGGAAAGCTCAGCAAGAAATAGTGACAGACCTATGGTTATAGAGTCAGTTAATGGGAGAACACTTGACTGGAATCATGGGATGTCTGGCTCCCAGACTGCGAACTTCCCATCACACATTTCCACATAAATATTGACATTGATGGGGAAAACTGTACCATAGTGAAGGGTCAACTACTGAGGTGGGGTAACTAGGTAGACATAATAATGGGCCAGTTCTCTATAATTCGGCAGCTTGACAACTTACAGCAAGAACACTTAAGTTTTCCTAGAGGGAACATGTGGGTGGCTGGTTGAAATTTTTCTGGCTGGACCAAGATCGAATTCTGGCTCAGAAAATGGTGTTTAAAAGTAGAAAATGGTGCTTAAAAAGAGAATGCATGCATGTAAAATATTTTGTTTTCATTGAATGACTTTTAGGAATGTTTTATTTTTATTTATTTATGTACTTTAAAAAATTATTGTGCTGGGGGGATACATTGTAGCATTTACAAAGGCTCTTACAATGTATCAAATATATCATACTTGAATTCACCCCTCTTCCCCTGATTCCTGAAACAGTTTCAGCAGGTATCATTTTTGCATTTACATACATGTGTATACATTATTTTCACCATATTCATCCTCCTACCATCTTTCTCTGCCACCTCCCCCTTCCTACCAGTGCCAACCTTCCCCACCCCAGGCAGAACCTGTTTTACCTTCCTGCTCTGATTTTGTAGAAGAAAAACCATAAAAGATAATAAGGTAAACATGGCGCTTTTGCTAGTTTGAGATACAGATAACTACGCAGAGAGATTACTTCTGTTGCTTCCATGAACATGTGTATTACAACCCCAACTGGTTCATCTCTACCAGTCCTCTTCACTCCTCTCTAGTCCCCTTCTCACGGTGGCCCCGGCCAGTTTAACATTTCTACATTCATTTAGGATTATTTTAAAAGTAGAATTTTTGCAGCATCACAAAAACCTATAAAATATTGCAAATGCTTATAAAACAGAATATTGAGATTCATAAAATTATAAAGAGAAGAAAAGAAATAAACAATAGGTAGCCATGTTTCTTTCAACCTTTTTTCTGACTGTGTGTGAGGATGTGGCTACATGGTTAATTTATACCACTAAGGTCATGTCTTCTACATAGTTTTATGTAGGGAACATGTATACAATTATTTATTGTCATTCTATCCATCAAGGTAATTATTTAGAATATATAGTATGCAACCGAAACAAGCAAAACAAGAATTGTTTGGAAGAACATATAAGTAACAGGGTAAACCCTGAGTGAATATTAAGTTACTAGAAGTAATGACTGTGTTACTGGATGACCTATGGCCTCCTACATAGCTGGGACCACAGGCATGTGCAACCACACCTGATTTATTGGTTGAGATGGAGTAGAGGTTGACAACATTGCAGAAGGAGTGAGATGGTCTAAGGATGCTATGAACCAAAAAGTTATTTTCTATGATGCTCAAAGAAGAACTATTTAATCACCTCTGACTTAAACTTAAAAAGATTATGTTACTTTGAAGCTCACCCTACAGACCAATTGAAATTTAATTGGAGTGTTAAGGGATTTTAGTCAGTATAGTTGTTTTCCTGGGATAGGCAAGAGAAAAAGTGGGAAGATCTCTTTTAAGGATCTCTTAATGGAAAACCTGAAAGACTTGGGAAAAGGGAATGATAGGCCTCTTTTGAGCACTCTAGTAAAAGATTTTGATGAATTGAGAGACTCAAGTTTCTTTACAGGATGGTGGGCATGGTAGCTTTGGTGAGGAGCATGACATCACCCTATGACCCCCCAGGCCTCAGTCACATCACAGGTCTCCTCACCATATAAAGCAGTGACCTAGACCCAGTGATTGGTGCCCTTCCATGAGTGGCTCATCAGGAACAGGTCTCATGAACCTTGGCCCTAAGTACCTCAGCAAGGGAAGACTGAGTATGGTGGTTGTGGTAGTGGTGGTGGCTGTGTGTACGTGGTGAGGGGATAAATGGTATTATAGTATGTGAGGCAGAGAATATTGTAGGCCAGACCTCCAGTGTAATGGTAGACACAACCAGGTTTCCAAAGCAGAACATCCATAATTCTCACATATAACACAATGGTATTCAAATGTTAAATGACTCCATTTCCCAAACTGGAAATATGATTACAAGAGAGACTTACCAAGATGGAAAATTGCTAATAGACCCCAGAACACTGAGCTCTCACAAGCCTGAAAGAAAACTTCAGGTGGGGGAATCTGGCTACTCTGCCAAATAGGATATTATCAATATGTAGGTAGATCAAATCTACAATGACCAAACTTTAAATTACCTTTTATAGTGCAAAACAGCTCCACACACATGGGTGCCATGGCTGCCATACTGCTGTGCCACCGGGGAGCACTTTATTTCTTTCTTTTCTCTCTTTCTGAAGAGCAAAAAAAAAACCAATGAAAAGGATTGCAGACTGAATTCTGAAAGTGCCTGGGTTGTCATGGACCCTAGAGAGAAGGATCAAGAATTGAGGACATGGAACCTCCGACTGCTGCTTGTGATGGTGATCTGCTAACCTCTGATAAAACTAAGAGATGCATATAACCCATTCAGGTGGGCTTGCTGCATCTTCTGTCCTGGAGGAAACAGCATAGTTCGGATCAACTTGTGGGCATTGATTGCACCCCTCCTAGACAAAGCTGTTGGCCTAATAAATGGATGAAATGTCCGACCCTGCCTAGTAGGAGTAGAGGTGGCTCAGTCCAAGCAGGGGCTAATTGAGCCTGTGTGTGGGAATGGGCAGCTCAGCTCAGCCTAAGGGAAAAAAAAATCACACACCTCAGAGAAGTTAGTAGCAAGTTGAAAGGTACTGCCTTCCCAGAGAAGAGCTATTGGACCAAAGAGCTCAAGCTACAGCTCCCAGGTTTGCCCAGAAGGTGGGAGGGCCCGGTCACTGTTCACACATCAGCTCCTCAGGTGGGAGGAGGAGTGTTGGGAACCTGCATATCCAAGAAGCTGAACCCGACTGCCTTCCCCCCAAGAGGTACCTGTGCTCAAACATCTTGAGTGGAACCCCATCCAAACCTGTTCGGTAGAGATGGGCACCACCAATTGCCACCCAGCCTAGTGAATATATCCTAAGGAGGGGCAGGGGCCAAGAGAAAGCCCCTGTCTAAAGGGATAGCACCTGGAATGAAAGCGGCAGTGTAAAATCTGAGGATTAGAAATCAGAGGGGAGCACCCAGTGTACTCACTGAACACAGAGGAAAACCACTCCTCTCGATAACAAGGAAGGAATTTATTTGTACCAGTGGGAGGGGTGAGGATATGAGGAAAGGGTGAAGGAGGGAGGATGTGGTGGAACTACTATGTACTCATGTATGAAAACGGAAAATGAGACCTGCTGAAACTGTTCTAAGAAGGGGGAAGGGGGAATAAAGGAGAATGATGGAGGGGGTGAATCTAAGATCTATTGTAAGCACTTTTGTAAATGTCACAATGTATCTCCAGCACAATAATAATATGCTAATAAAAACAAAAATTAAAAGGAAAAAAAAGAAGTATGATTACAACATTCGTGTTTCAAAATATGCAGGGAATAACAGCCTACCGTGTTAGGGTGGGGTTTTGCACTTATCTGTTTATTTGTCTATTTATTCATTCATTTTTATGGTGCTTGACATGGAGCCCTGAGCCTTGTGCATGCTAAGCATGTGCTATAACCACTGCACCACATCCCAGCTGTTTTTTGCTTTTTGAAAGAAGAATTTGAAAGTGTTCAAGGCAATATGTTTGTACAGTCTGTCTAACCACTGAGTTACACCCCTAGCCATTGTTTTTTTTTAAAGAACAATTAAGTTTTCCTAGCATGTACAGGTTCAAACCTCATTACCACCCCCAAAACTTAATAAGAATCAAACAATTCTCAAGGTCATAGATTTGTACCATCTGCATGTGACAAAAGTTAGGTGTAAACATAACAATAATTGTTATGAGCACAATTATTTTGAGCACCAGTCTCTGTACCAGTGTCAAAAAGAGATAGGGAGAGAAAAAGTTGGTTTCACAGTGGAAGTTTCATAGGATTAGAAGGAAAGGAAAGTTATGAAAACCTCTAACAACATGCTCACTCCTGAGCCAAGCAATTTGTCTCCTCCAATTGTCACAATATTGCACAGAAGTGGGTGAATATTTGATTCATCTCTTGTCAGCAAACCCTTGAGACCTGGGACAGGAAGGTGACAATCAGGGGCTAATTCTCACAACTGTGTGACTAAGAAAGGTGGGGATGTGGCCTAACACAATTGAGGAAAAACACACAGCATTCAAGCTGCCAGCCAAAGCCAACTTGAGACAGTTAATGAGGAACTAGGATCCCATGAGGTACCGGCTGACAGGGTGAAGGAATGGGGAATGATGTAGGATAGCAGGGAAGGATAAGGCTGACAAGACATGGAAACAGCCAAGATGCCCCACTACAGATGAATGGATTAAGAAAATGTAGTATTTATACATAATGGAATTTTATGCAGCCATGAAGAAGAATGAAATCTTATCATTTGCAAGTAAATGTATGGAACTGGAGAACATCATTCTGAGTGAGGTTAGCCTGGCCCAAAAGACCAAAAATTGTATGTTCCCCCTCATACGCAGATATTAGACCAAGGGTAAACACAACATGGGGATTGGACTTTGATCACATGATAAAAGCTTTAGCACACAAGGGAGATATAAGGATAGGTAAGACACCTAAAAAACTAGATAGCATTTGTTGCCCTCAACGCAGAGAGACTAAAGCAGATACCTTAAAAGCAACTGAGGCCAATAGGAAAAGGGGACCAGGAACTAGAGAAAAGGTTAGATCAAGAAGAATTAACCTAGAAGGTAACACACATGCACAGGAAATCAATGCGAGTCAACTCCCTGTATAGCTATCCTTATCTGAACTAGAAAAAACCCTTGTTCCTCCCTATTATTGCTTATACTCTCACTTCAACAAAATTAGAGGTAAGGGCAAAATAGTTTCTGCCTGGTAGCGAGGGGGTATTGGGGGGTAAGGGAAGGGGCGGGGGGAGGGGGGGAGGAATGACCCAAACATTGTATGCACATATGAATAAAAGAAAAAAAAAAGATGAGGCTGAGCTCCACTACTCAGTAGAAAATGTGAGGGTCGTTTCCCAAATGCATGGACTTTCTACTTACACCATGGCTTGAGCAATCATAACCACCACTCAGATTGTGTCCTCCTTGTCACCTCCATCTGTCCCTCATCTCCAGACTTGCTCTGTTCTCTGACCCCTGGAAGCTCTGTCTTAAATAACACTCCTAAGAGCTCTCTACCATATTGAAGGGAAGTGATAATTTTCCATTCCTGGCTGCAAGTTTTGTACACCCAATCCAGAGAGTGCACTGAATTCTGTCTTTTTCATTTATTACCTGGAAAAAGAACCCTGGGCATGCTTAGGGACAGATTATTTTATGTTGAAGGTTTTGAGGTGATATAAGCTTTATTTTCATTTCTTTCTATTTGCAGAACAACTAAGCAGGGCCATTCACTTTTTTTTAAAAAAAAGTCTGGCCGGGTATGGTGGCTCATGCCTGTAATTCTACCTTCTCAGGTGGCAGAATGGGGAGGATCACACAGTTCAAGGACAGCCCAGGTAAAAAGATAGTGAGACTCCACCTCAATATAATCAGGCTGGGTGTGGTAGTGCATGCCTGTGGTCCTACCGAAGTGGGAGGCGTGTGTAGGAGGATCTTTGTCTGGAACCAACACCAGGAAAAAGCAGGAGGCCCTATCAGAAAAGAAAAGCATAAAGGACTATGTCAGTGACTCTAGTGGTATAGTGCTTGAATAGCAAGCACAAGGCCCTGAGTTCAACCCTACTATCACAAAAAATGAAATATAAAAAAACAAAAAAAACCTTTTGGGTGTGACCACAGAACCTGGGCAAACTTTGGCCCCTTTGGAGGCCTGTGCAGCCTGATGTGACTGGAAGGAAGATTGAGCAAGAAGCCCAGTCTCAGGGCAGCCCTGACCCCTCTGACCAAGGTCCTGCTGCTTTTGCTGCCAGGAGCCTCCATCCTTTCCAAACTTTGTGCATTTGACACCCCAGCGGCCTGGGCCCCATGAGTGGAACATTCCCTGAGCCCTAGAATGGTGGGTTCCATGTGTCCTGTGAAGTGATCTGTGGAGCCTTGAGGGATTTCTACCTCCACTCTAAGCGTGAAATTCCCCTTTGTGGAGGAGGAGACATCGGCATGGATGGGAGTGGCAAATGTGCAATATCATGTGTGTGTCCACCAAAGATGCTATAGGATTTAACACTGAAAGTCTGAATACTCTTAAACTCTCTGACCTCTAATTTCTCTATTTTGAGAGCCTCTAAAAACACACATTTTCCCAAATGAAAAGAAGTTGGTGATTTGTGAGTAAAAATGTACTTCCTATTCTCTGGCCTCTTTGGTATTTTTAGTAAGGGATAGGTGGTAATATTTTCAGTTGAAAACAGCCACAAGTTTCACCCACAAGACAAAATTCTTTGAAGGCTCTCTAGAAATGTCCTGGGACAATTATCCTGGGATTATGTGGTGTACCGGGACCTTTTCCACCCATGACTTCAGGATTTAGTGAAATCTACTTCCTTAGAATGGAAAAACAATTCTAAGTACCTTTGAAGTACCTTTTGTGGCTGGGTTACATGGTTCCAGGCAGTTGCTTAGGTTTCATCTTCTCCTTAAGCCCATTTTAGAAATCAGTGAATGTAGAAAAACCAATTCAGAAATGTAGTAAACACATCATTTCTGATAAGGGACTACTCCAGATATTGTAAAAGACTTTTTTGAAAGTAGACAAATTACTTAATTAAAAATTGGGCAATGCATCTGAATGGGCAATTCTCAAAAGAAAACCTACAAATGGCCAACAGGTATATGAGAAATGCTTAACATCACTAATCATCAGAGAAAGCAAAGTACATCCACAATGAGACATCATCTCACAATTGCTGGCATAGTTGCCATCAAAAAGGCTAAAGGTAACATGCTGGTGAGAATGTGGAGAAAGAGAACCCTTGCAGGCTGTTGGTGGGAATGTAAAATAGTGCAGCCATTACAAAAAGCAATATGGAGGTTCCTCAATAAGTTAAGAATAGAACTCCTCCATGATCCAGAAATCCCAATACTGGTTATATATCAGTGGTTGATAATACAACACAATTTATAGTCATTGTGCAGGTGCAGTACTGACATGGGTTCTACTCCATTTAGCTGTCCTCCAAGGATGTACTAGTTCCCTATGGTTTATGTACACTGCTGCTGTTGATATATTTTTAAAAACTGTGTAGATGAATGCATACCGAAATTGGAACTAAATATGAGACTCATCATAGATTTTCTCTGTCTCATTCTGTCTCTGTGTGCCTGTCTCTCTCTGCCTTTCCTTCTCTTTTACACACACAGACAGACACATACACTTCAGAAAATAACAAACAATAAAGAAAGATGTTTTGATAATACCTATAGTGGAGACACAAGTTTAAAAGTTTAGATAAGTACTTCAAGCATTCTGGGGTTGGGCAAGAGGTGTTAGTGGCATAGTGATGTGGGAAGAATGATGCCAAGGAAAATTGTTTCTAAGCAACAGCTGCTACAAGTCACAGAAGCAACAACTCAGGTAATGGTGTGAATTGTTTTGAATACTTCATGTATCTAATCTCACCTAGTGGAATGTAATCCACAAGGGCCCAACTTTTCCTACTTCTTTTATGAGTTTGAATTTTCTGCCTCTTTATTGAATTCCTGTGTTCCAAAGACATAGACTGTGTCTCCTGGTTGAGGCTTTGACCCCTTAAATATCTGGGAGAAGAAGCATTTGGGGTCATCGATGAGGAGGAATAATAGAAGGGTGGCTGTGTGACCTGTGGTGATTTCTGGAACTACCCCATAGAAGCCTACAGAGAAGCTCTATTTATAGAGCTCTTATGCTGTGTTGAGGAGTAAATAAGATAAGGAATGTAAAGGTATGTGCTCACAAGTGTAACCTTGGCTTATAGGCCTGATGTCCATTCCTTTGAGAGGCAGTGGGTGAAAACTGCCAGGACTGCCCGCTCTGGGGCCACACAGCTTAGGACTGTATCTGAATTCTCCCTCTCACTAGCTGTGTGCCTTTTGGTAAATCACACGATCTCTCTTTGTCTCATAATCTCATTTGTTAATGAGAGATAAGGATTTCTTGGCATTTTCCCAGCCAATTTGATTCTTTCAGAGATTTTTCTTATCCTCTCAGACACAGGGCCCTTTTTTTTATTCCCAGCATAGTTATGAGCCAAAGATAAGTCTCTACTCTGGCATGTTCTGAGACTCATGCCTGGAATCAAAGGCTAGAGCCTCTTGTCAGGTCACCACTTGGCTTTTTTATCCAGGTGGAATGGAGACAGTTTTCTGAAAGTCTTTTCTCCAGTGGACATTTCTATGCTAGGCATTGCTGGAATTACTGATGGTCATCAAGGGACATGACCCCACTGCCACACTGGATGTTAAGACCTCTAGAAGTAGTGTCACACCTGAGGACAAAAGAACCCGTGGGCAGGAAGAGTGGCCAGTGAAACAGGCTTTGACAGACTGACCAAAGGAGCAGGAAGAAAGCAAGCAGAGATGCTATGCTGTGGAAATGATTTGGACTTCCCGAATCCCCTAATCACTGGGTTCAACTTTCTTGAACCTGCTGTGATAGGCCTCAGTGGTATGGGAGCCTGCCTCTCTGACATGCAATAAAATAACCTGCTTGATAAAGTTGCGTTCTTCCAAGAAGCACCGTGCTACCTCAATCCCTTGCATAGGGCAAGGCTTCCTGGAATTACACTGTGCAACCCAACCTGCAGTGACTAAGACCCATTATTAAGGGTAAAATGTGCATGTCTACACTGGTGTGATAAGGTTCTGGAACAAGTGTAGAGATTCAAGGACAAATTCCATCCATTGAGGTTACAGAAAATTCAGCCAATAAATTTTCTACATCAACTCACATACAACATATTTCCAGTAGCAAACTAATGAAATAAGTGCAGTGAATGAGTGGCCTGAAGCATCACCCCTCTTAAGAATAACATTTCAGAGCATCTGACCAGCACCAGGCTTAGGATTTGGGGTTTGGTAGACTTTTGGCACCCAGATATATTCCCTCCTAGACAAAAGTCCTTCAAGTACTCCTAATCTGTGGGGGAGGAATCTATACTGAAGATGATAATCAAAACAGGCCTGAGTCAAGGGAGTCTGGGAACATGAGGAAGTTCCCACACCCCAAGAAGTCAGGAACAGCATCTCCCAGGGCATAGGATGACATACAGTATTACCAGTCCCACCTACAGATGAGGCAACAGAAGATCAGAGAGATTAGCAACCCACAAAACCCCCATTTTCTAACTACTTCTGTTGAAATGTATAGGCTTTACTCTGTCAATCTCCCCACCATGACTTGGTCATTTGCTTATATTTGCATCCAACCACCTATACTTGCCCCTTATCCTGTACTTTACAGTACATAAACATGCCTCTTGTTTCACATGAGGCCTTTCACCTTATGGAGTGGGCCTACACCTGGGCATGGCTTAAAACTGAATGTTTAGCTGAGTGTCAAAGGCATCACAGAAACTCTATTTGCACACAGTTTTCAACTGAAAACCCACCACTCCTCTCTACAGCTATTCACAACATCCTCCAATGGTGGGGTTTATTAAATGCCAGGAGTTCCCATAGAGGACATAATGCCTCTTATTTTCCACATTCATGTATGCTGCTTATTGGTCCGTCTTAAAAACACTGCTCACTGATGCCAGGGCTATCACAATAACTGACTTCAAATTACACTGCGGAGTCAAAGTAACAAAAACAGCATTGCACAAAACAGACACTTACACCAATGGAATAAAAGATCCAAACATAAGCCCTCACAGCTATACCCATGTGATTTTCAACAAAGGTGCCAAAAACATGTTGGAGAAGAAACAACCTCTTCCACAAATAGTGTTGGTGAAACTGGATATCCACAGGTAGAAGTCTAAAACTTTTCTCTCAGCCTGTGCAAAAGTCAATTCTAATTGATTCAAAGACTTTAATGTAATGCCTGAGAATAAGAAACTCTACAGGAAAACATATGTAAGTCACTGCGAGATATA
Organism: Castor canadensis; assembly: GCF_047511655.1. Taxonomy (NCBI): domain Eukaryota; kingdom Metazoa; phylum Chordata; class Mammalia; order Rodentia; family Castoridae; genus Castor; species Castor canadensis. The sequence goes on from NC_133405.1 coordinate 94,302,428, forward strand.
GACATAGGCAATGATTTTCTGAATAGGATTCCAATAGCTCAGGAAATAAGAGCAAGAACTGAGAAATGGGATTGTATCAAATTAAAAACTTCTGCATATCAAACGAACAATTACCAGAATGAAGAGACAGCCTATAGGATGGGAGAAAATCTTTGCTATTCATTCATTTGACAAGGGATTAATAGCTGGAGTTTATGAAGAGCTCAAAATATTAAACTCAAATGTAACAAATGATTAAATTAATAAGTAAATGATCTGAACAGACAGGTTTCAAAAGAAGAAGTACAAATGCCTAATAAATGTATGAAGATGTTCAACACCCTTAGCCATAAAGGAAATAGAAATCAAAATACCAATGAGATTCTATCCAACCCCAGTCAAAATGGCTATCATTAAGAAAACAAATGAAAATGAATGCTGGTGAGCATGTGTGTGTGTATTGTGGGGGAAGGAAACCTATACACTGTTGCTGGGAATGTGAATTAATACAACGACTATTGAAATCACTATGGAGTTTCCACAAGAAACTAAAGATAGAATTATCCTATGATCCTTGGAACTGCTGGGCATATATCCAAAGGAATGTATGTCACCATACTTTAGAGTTACTCATGTTCATAGCAGTACTATTCACAGCAGCTGAACTACAGAATTACCCTAAGTGCATATCAAAAAATGAATAGATAAAGACAATGTGGTTTGCATACACAATATAATATTATTCAGCAATAAAGAAATGAAATCATATCATTTGCAGAAAAATGGATGAAACTAGAAATCATAAGGCTAAGGGAAATAATCCAGATTCAGAAAGACAAATATCATGTTTCTCTCTCATATGTGGAGGATAGACATAAACATATATATATATATATACGTATACATATATATGCCTACGTATATGTATACATACACACATATATATGTATATGACTCAATATACAATGAAGTGTGAATCAGTGGGAGGGGGAGGGCAAAGGAAAAGATGATGGGAGTTGAATATGATCAAAGTACCTTATACGTATATAAAAAATAGTATTATGAAACTCACTACAAATATAAAAAGAACAAAACACAACAAAAACAAAAAGACCCTAATCACACCATCATGGACTTTCCTAACTTTCTCTTTCTCCCTCAGTAATTACTAAATGGTGAAGCCAAGTGAAGCAGTTATTGTTTTGTCACGTCAATTATATGAACAAATTTCTGATATTGTTGCAATTCTAATGCAACAATCTGAACCATATCAGGAAACGGGTTAACCAATGAGTTGTGTGCTCACTAGGTATTCTTGACAAATTTGTTTGAATAAATATAAACTAAACTAATACAGGAACCAAATCTCTCTCTCTCTCTATCTCTCTCTCTCTCTCTCTCTCTCTCTCTCTCTCTCTCTCCCTCTCTTACACACACACTCTCTCCCCCCCTTTCTTTCTCTCTCTCTCTCTCCCTTTCTTCTTCACCTCTTCATTTTTTAAGATTTGTTTTGCAGCACTGGCAATTGAACTCAGGGCCTTGTCCTTGCTAGAAAAGCACTCTATCACACGAACCATGTCCCAGGACCCCCAAAACATCATTTTAAAGATTATCTGATAACACCTCACTACTGAAAAGTGAAATTCTGTTTGCTCCATCTCTTTCCATACTGAATTAGATTTCCATCGCTGCCATGTTAGCACCAAAATTATGACTTCAGAAGACAGAAATTTACTAACCCATAATTTCCTTATGGCATAAGTCTGTTTGGGCTTGGCAATATAACCTACTTTGGTTTTAAAGGGCCCAAATCAAGAGGTCCCCAAAACTGTGTTGCTTTCTTGAGGCTCTGAGGAAGAGCCTACTTCCAAGCTCATTCAGGTTGCTGAGGGAATTTTGTCCCTTGCAGCCTTAGAAGTGAGGTCCCTGTTCTCTTGCTGCCTGTCAGCTCAGGATGGTAGTTGCTGTTAGTAGCTGGGGTGCCCACATTCCTTGTTCTCCTCTCCCTCTAGCCTTCTCCAGCTGTCAACTTAGATAATCCAGGACATCTTCCTATCATAAGGTCACCTGAAATGCTGTTTCAAAATCTCTACTCAGCAGTGCCTGGATACTGCAGGGTGGAAGCTCCAGGAGATGAGAGTGTTGGAGCATATCTCAACGTCTACCACACATGTTAATTCTTTTTTTTTATTCATTTATTCACAATAAAATAAAATAAAAATAATTTTTTATTATTTTATTCTGAGGCATATAGTGAGTCGTGAGGCATAAAGCCAAGGAAACTGTATACTCTCAGACACTGAATTAAGACCAGTTTGCTCCTGTGTGCCATAAAAAGCCTAAAGATGCTGTTTCTCCAGCCAGAGAAATCCCAAATATTACATATGTGTGACAGCTGTGACACTGGAGACAGGATAGAACACCTCACTTAGGAATCCCTGCTTACGGTTAGTAGTAAAAATCCCACAGGTGCATGATCTTGTGGAAACAGCAACTCTCACCCGGCCTGTTTTTAGGTCACTTTTCTCTTTTTCTGGATCACTTCCATGTTGTCCTGATGCCAAATGGTGTCTTGAGTTCCTCTTGCTACAATACAACATGGTACTCTGGGGGAAGATAGGTTTTAGGCCTCCCAGAGCAGAATTCTTCCTGATATCCTAGAGAAACTGGAACTTCTTACAACCATCTTTCAGATAATGGTGTTAGGCCACAGTAAGCTATTGAAAGTAGGCAGAGATCTCTTTCTTTTGGGACAGGGAAAGTTAGAAAATCCCACCCTCTATGTCTACAGTGACTGGAGAACAAAGGTCCAGGGCCTTAATGATCAGCTTCTTAGGGTGACAAGCTGGCTAGGTTTCCTTTTCCTTTTCATGAGAAATCAAGTACTACTCCCTGATTGAGAACTTAAAACTAACATCCCACACCCCCACCCTAAAGGACAGTATGGCAACACTGCAGGGTCCTCCCCCAGGATGTGGTGTTTATCTGGGAGTCCTGTTGACTACAGAAATGTTTCCAGGTTACTAGAAGTGACATAACAGTAGAGTGATGGAGAAATTGGTCATAAACTCCATCCTTTGGGGGGTAGGTAGAAGTGGGGGCCTGGGGGTGTCTACAAGCAGGAGGACTTCATGGGTAGAGGATTTGAAAGGAGGTGGGCCTGTCTGTGTGACTGGCTGGGATTGGTATTTCTGTTAGAGTACACATCAATGCATACCATTTGCATCCATTACTTTACATCTGTTTCTAAGAGGAACTATTGGAAGTGCTCAATGCATCTTCATGCATTCTTAAGCAGACAGACACAAATGGCCTCCCCTTTTGCCAATGGGATAACTCACAACTGACCAGCCACTTTAGAAAATGAAACATTATTTTTCACTAAATGACCACAGTGGTATAAAGTAATTACCACACACACACACACCTTATCGTCATCATCTTCATTGTTTAGATTATGTAACTGGGGCTCAGAATGCTTCAGTATGCTACACCAATGTACTAAGCAATTGGAGTGTTGATGCAAACCCAGGAGTCCCACATCTTAACCACCATGTTGTTCTGACATTCACTGATGACTGCCACACCCATAACTGCAGCTCCTTCTCTCTCCTTGGTGATGGTTCTATGTATGGAATCATTTCTCAGACAATTCTGTCTGAAGATTCTATAGACACTTCATACTCAGTGTGAGCACACTTGAATTTATGCTCTCCAACAAATAGCAAAAGAGCTTTTTCTCTAGTGTTTGTAGTTCTGTGAAAGACAGCACAATCTACCCACCTGCTCATGCCATCCCAGACTTCTCTGCAGCTCCCACCATTGCTCATGCATCCATCCAATCACCAGATCCTGCCAATTCATCTTCAACACTATCTTCTCTCCTTACCCATCTAGCTCTTAGCCTTTCACTGAGTACTCCTGGATTTGAACTCTCAGAGCCCACTGAACGGCCCTGTGACAGGCAGGCCTCCTCTCAGATTGTCACCATTGCAATGCTTATTGACTTACGTATGTTCGAGCAGTACATTTTGGTATACAAAAATTCTTTTAAGAAGGGGTCCTCCAACCTCTTTATTCTCCTGTTTAATTTCCCCCACCCCTTGGGTACTGGGAATTGAACCCAGGGCTTCATGTGTGCTAGGCAAGCACTCTACCACTTGAGCTATGTTCCCCCTCTTGTTTAGTTTTGTTTGGTCAGTCCTCCCTATGGGGAGGCATATTATGGCATATGCATGATACATACGAAAGACTATACATATGTCTTCAGAATATATATATATGTGTGTATATATATATATACATATATGTGCACTTCTCATAGCTCTTCATATATTATGTATAAGATATGGATAAAATTGTTAGTTTGCTATGGTTTGAGCGTGTCCCCTAAAGGCCCACCTGTTGGAAATTTCATTCCCAGTATGGCAGTGGCAAGAAGCAGGGGGCCTAGTGTGAAGTTAGTCAGTCACTGGGGACATGAATTCAGAAGATATTAGGTAGGCCTCATGAGACCCCCAGTTTCTCCTTGCTTTCCTGTCCTCTCCATGTGATCACTACCTCTCATATGCACTCCTACCACGATGCCATTCAACCATGAAGTGAGGCACCTACAGGCACCCTCCTGAGGATTAGGGCCAGGATGTCTGGAATTTCAGCTTCCAAACCTGAGACCTAAATAAACCTCTTTTATTCATTTTGGGCATTTGGTTACAACAATGGAAAACGGAAGAACACAATGTATACATACATATATGAATATACGTATACCTATATAACAAGTAATGTAATAAATCCATTAATTATTGAAAATATAGTTTCATTGGAATAAGTGTTAATGAGATTGAGGGAGTAGACATATTGCAGGCCTTTACCAGTCAAAGGATATTTGTTAACTTCAATAATCAAATATTCTAACCCTTCTTTGGTGTCTGGGGTTTTTTACTCCCATTTTTTTGACTGACATGGGATCAACTGTGTACCCCAGGCCAGTCTCAAACTCATGATCTTTCTTTTAAGCCTCCCAAACGCTGTGATTACAGACATGTGCCACTGTACCCAGCTTTAGTGGGGCTTTAGAATTCTTAAGCCTGGACCCAATTCACCATGATAACATTGGTGACTGGCTAGAGGGAGGGTTCTCTTTTGTAAAGTGGGAGGAAGAAGATTTGAAAAAGAGAAGTGGAAACGGGGAGCCCATATGTTTTCGAGCAGTGGATGAGTTTTAGGAAACAACACTTAGAGAGTCAGAAGATTTGGGAGTAGAATCCCTGAAGTCACTAGGGCTCAGAAAATCTGTGAAGGACTTTTTGCTTCTCCAAGTTTCCATGAGTGTGAGGAACCCAGTTTATAGACTGTTGCTTGCTCTACATGTCATGCCTCAGCCAAGCATGGAAGTGGTGAAGGTCCAGAGAACCCTGATGTTCCCACACATTGATGGAGGATCCCAGAATGGCCTGTTGGTGACTTTTTCTCAGAAGTAGGTGTGGACTTTATCACAAAATGTTGGGTTCCATCTTGCGTTCCCTCTAGTCAAAGAAACGTTTGAATATCCCTCTATATAGAGGGCTCACACAAGAGAACCAAAGAAGAGAATAGAAAGATTGGAGAACCCCTTCTCTAAAGCATTTTTTGTATACTAAAATGTTTGATAAGAAGTCATGGATTGGATAGACCTTAGGGAAATGGCTAGCTTCCCAATGAGTGTGCCAGTAACTCAGCCCAGAGAATCTCCTCCTTACATGCTAGGGAAAGGGTCCATTCATGTAAAGTGACGCTAATGTACGGAAAGTGAACATTTGAGCTCACAAATCCACTAATATTAAAGGAATTGCTTGAATATTGGGATTCTCAGAGGCTAGGAAGCCTGTATAGGTTAGAAGGATGGGTACTTTGAGGGATTCCCACCAAAGAAGCAAGCACACTTCCCTTATTCCTCCTTTCACCTGGTATCTTTACAGTTAGTCCCTACTACCCAGGGAATTGAATTCTTTTTTTTTTATTCATATGTGCATACAATGTTTGGGTCATTTCTCCCCCCTTCCCCCACCACCTCCCTTACCCGCCCCTGCCCCTTCCGTCTCCCCCCTCAACCCCTCGATATCCAGCAGAAACTATTTTGCCTTTATCTCTAATTTTGTTGAAGAGAGAGTATAAGCAATAATAGGAAGGAACAAGGGTTTTTGCTAGTTAAGATAAGGATAGCTATACAGGGACTTGACTTGCACTGATTTCCTGAGCATGTGTGTTACCTTCTAGGTTAATTCTTCTTGATTTAACCTTTTCTCTAGTTCCTGGTCCCCTTCTCCTGTTGGTCTCAGTTGCTTTAAGGTATCTGTTTTAGTTTCCCTGCATTAAGGGCAACAAATGCTATCTAGTTTTTCAGGTGTCTTACCTATCCTCATACCTCCCGTGTGTGCTCTCGCTTTTATCATGTGATCAAAGTCCAATCCCCTTGTTGTGTTTGCCATTGACCTAATGTCCGCATATGAGGGACAACATACGATTTTTGGTCTTTTGGGCCAGGCTAACCTCACTAAGCATGATGTTCTCCAATTCCATCCATTTACCAGCGAATGTTAACATTTCGTTCTTCTTCATGGCTGCATAAAATTCCATTGTGTATAAATACCACATTTTCTTGATCCATTCGTCGGTGGTAGGGCATCTGGGCTGTTTCCATAATTTGGCTATTGTGAATAGTGCTGAAATAAACATGGGTGTGCAGGTGCCTCTGGAGTAACCTGTGTCACAGTGTTTTGGGTATATCCCCAAGAGTGGTATTGCTGGATCAAATGGTAGATCAATGTTTAGATTTTTAAGTAGCCTCCAAATTTTTTTCCAGAGTGGTTGTATTAGTTTACATTCCCAACAACAGTATAAGAGGGTTCCTTTTTCCCTGCATCCTCGCCAACACCTATTGTTAGTGGTATTGCTAATGATGGCTATTGAAACTGGGGTGAGGTTGAATCTTAGTATGGGTTTAATTTGCATTTCCTTCATTGCTAGAGACGGTGAGAATTTTTTCATGTGTTTTTTTGGCCATTTGAATTTCTTCTTTTGAGAAAGTTCTGTTTAGTTCACTTGCCCATTTCTTTATTGATTCATTAATTTTGGGAGAATTTAGTTGTTTAAGTTCCCTATATATCCTGGTTATCAGTCCGTTGCCTGATGTGTAGCTGGCAAATATTTTCTCCCACTCTGTGGGTGTTCTCTTCAGTTTAGAGACCATTTCTTTTGTTGAGCAGATGCTTTTTAGTTTTATGAAGTCCCATTTATCTATGCTATCTCTTAGTTGCTGTGCAGCTGGGGTTCCACTGAGAAAGTTCTTACCTATACCTACTAATTCCAGAGTATTTCCTACTCTTTCCTGTATCAACTTTAGAGTTTGTGGTCTGATATTAAGATCCTTGATCCATTTTGAGTTAATATTGGTATAGGGTGATATACTTGGATCTAGTTTCAGTTTTTTGCAGACTGCTAACCAGTTTTTCCAGCAGTTTTTGTTGAAGAGGCTGTCTTTTCTCCATTGTATATTTTTAGCTCCTTTGTCAAAGACATGTTGGTTATAGTTGTGTGGCTTCATATCTGGGTCCTCTATTCTGTTCCACTGGTCTTCATGTCTGTTTTTGTGCCAGTACCATGCTGTTTTTATTGTTATTGCTTTGTAATATAGTTTGAAGTCAGGTATTGTGATACCTCCAGCATTGTTCTTTTGACTGAGTATTGCCTTGACTATTAGTGGCCTCTTGTGTTTCTATATAAATTTAACGGTACATTTTTCAATCTCTTTAATGAATGTCATTGGAATTTTGGTGGGAATTGCATTAAACATGTAGATTACTTTTGGGAGTATAGACATTTTTACTATGTTGATTCTGCCAATCCATGAGCATGGGAGATCTCTCTACTTTCTATAGTCTTCCTCAATCTCTTTCTTCAGAAGTGTATAGTTTTCCTTGTAGAGGTTGTTCACATCCTTTGTTAGGTTTACAACTAGGTATTTGATTTTTTTTGAGGCTATTGTAATTGGAATTGTTTTCATATATTCTTTCTTGGTTTGTTCATTATTAGTGTATAGAAATGCTAATGATTTTTCTATGTTGGTTTTATATCCTGCTACCTTGCTGTAGCTATTGATAGTGTCTAGGAGCTTCTGAGTAGAGTTTTTTTGGTCTTTAAGGTATAGGATCATGTCATCTGCAAATAGGGATATTTTGACAGTTTCTTTACCTATTTGTATTCCTTTTATTCCTTCTTCTTGCCTAATTGCTCTGGCTAGGAATTCCAGTACTATGTTGAATAGGAGTGGAGATAGTGGGCATCCTTGTCTAGTTCATGATTTTAGAGGGAATGGTTTCAGTTTTTCTCCGTTAAGTATAATGCTGGCTGTAGGTTTGTCATATATAGCTTTAATAATGTTGAGGTACTTTCCTTCTATTCCTAGTTTTCTTAGACCTTTTATCATGAAATGATGTTGGATCTTATCAAAGGTTTTTTCTGCATCTATTCAGATGATCAAGTGGTTTTTGTCATTGCTTCTGTTAATGTGGTTTATTATGTTTATTAATTTTTGTTTGTTGAACCACCCCTGCATTCCTGGGATGAAGCTTCCTTGGTCATGGTGAATGATCTTTTTGATGTGTTGTTGAACTCGGTTTGCCATTATTTTATTGAGGATTTTTGCATCAATGTTCATTAAGGAGATTGGCGTATAGTTCTCCTTTTTGGAGGTGTCTTTGCCTGGTTTGGGGATAAGTGTAACACTGGCTCCATAAAATGTGTTAGGCAGTTTTCCTTCCCTTTCTGTTTCATGGAACAGGTTAAGGAGGGTGGGTATCAGTTCTTCCTTAAAGGTCTGATAGAATTCCGCAGAGAATCCATCAGGTTCTGGACTTTTCTTTTTGGGGAGACTCTTGATTGCTGCTTCAATTTCATTTTGTGTTATAGATCTATTCAGGTGATTAATTTCCTCTTGGTTCAGTTTTGGATGGTCATATGTATCTAGACATCTGTCCGTTTCATTAAGATTTTCAAATTTATTTGAATATAGGTTCTCAAAGTAGTCTCTGATGATTTCCTGGACTTCTATGGTGTTTGTTGTTATCTCCCCTTTTGCATTCCTGATTCTACTAATTTGGGTTTTTTCTCTCCTCATTTTAGTCAGGTTTGCCAGGGGTCTGTTGATCTTATTTATTTTTTCAAAGAACCAACTTTTTGTTTCATTAATTCTTTGTATGGTTTTTTGTTTCTATTTCATTGATTTCAGCTCTTATTTTTATTATTTCTCTCCTATTTGTTTTGGGATTTGCTTGTTCTTGTTTTTCTTGGAGTTTGAGATGTATCATTAGGTGATTGATTTGGGATCTTTCAGTCTTTTTAATATATGCACTCATGGCTATAAACTTTCCGCTCAGGACTGCCTTTGCTGTGTCCCATAGGTTCCAGTAGGTTGTGTTTTCATTTTCATTGACTTCCAGGAACTTTTTAATTTCCTCCTTTACTTCATCAATGACCCATTGTTCATTAAGCAATGAGTTATTCAGTTTCCAGCTGTTTGCATGTTTTTTGTCTTTACTTTTGTTGTTGAGTTCTAGTTTTATTGCACTGTGATCAGATAAAATGCATGGTATAATTTTGATTTTCGTATATTTGCTGAGGCTTGCTTTGTGCCCTAGGATATGATCTATTTTGGAGACGGTTCTGTGGGCTGCTGAGAAGAATGTATATTGTGTAGAAGATGGATGAAATGTTCTGTAGACATCAACTACGTCCATTTGATATATTGTATATTTTAGATCTAGAATTTCTTTATTGATTTTTTGTTTGGATGACCTATCTATTGATGATAATGGGGTGTTAAAGTCTCCCACAACCACTGTGTTGGCGTTTATATATGCTTTTAGGTCCTTCAAGGTATGTCTGATTAAATTGGGTGCGCTGACATTGGGTGCATATAGGTTAATAATTGTTATTTCCTTTTGGTCTATTTCCCCTTTTATTAGTATGGAATGTCCTTCTTTATCTCATTTGATCAATGTAGGTTTGAAGTCTACTTTGTCAGAGATAAGTATTGCTACTTCTGCCTGTTTTCGGAGGCCATTGGCTTGGCAAATCTTCTTCTAGCCTTGCATCCTAAGTCTATGCTTATTTCTGTCGGTGAGATCGGTCTCCTGTAAGCAACAAATTGTTGGATCTTCCTTTTTAATCCATTTTGTCAAACGGTGTCTTTTGATGGGTGAATTAAGTCCGTTAACATTAAGTGTTAGTACTGATAGATATGTGGTGATTCCTGTCATTTAGTTGTCTTAGTTGTTGAAGGTTTCATTGTGTGTACCTAAGTTGAGGTTACTCTCTACTTTCTTGCTTTTTCTTTACCTGTAGCTTGGTGCTGCCTGCCCTTTCATGGTTATGTTGGGTTTTACTTTCTTTGTGCAGAATCCCTTGGAGAATCTTTTGTAGTGGTGGCTTTGTGGTCACATATTGTTTTAGTTTCTGCTTATCATGGAAGACTTTTATTGCTCCATCTATTTTGAATGATAGTTTTGTTGGATAGAATACCCTGGGGTTGAATTTATTTTCTTTCAGTGCCCGGAAGATCTAACCCCATGTTCTTCTTGCTTTTAATGTTTCTGTTGAGAATTCTGCTGTGATTTTGATGGGTTTACCTTTGTATGTTATTTGTTTTTTCTCTTTTACTGCCTTCAATATTCTTTCCCTAGTTTCTGTACTTGTTTTAATGATGATATGCCGTGGGGTAGTTCTATTTTGATCTGGTCTGTTTGGTATCCTAGAGGCCTCTTGTATCTGTCTGCGAATAGATATCTCTAGATTTGGGAAATTTTCTGTTATTATTTTGTTGAATGTATTACACATTGCCTTTGCTTGCACCTCTTCTCCCTCTTCAATGCCCATGATTCTTAGGTTTGGTCTTTTGATGGAGGCAGTGAGTTCTCGCATTGAGTTGTTTAACTAACAGTTCTTCAGTTTTTCCTTTAATTACCATCTCATCTTCAAGTTCTTAGATTCAGTCTCCTGTTTGTTCTATTCTGCTGGATTGGCCTTCCATTTTGTTTTGAAATTCTGTTTTGTTCTTTTTTCTGAGGTTTTCCATATCCTGAATTCCTTCCTCTTAATGTTGTCTATTTTTGCCAAGTTCATTTATCTCTTTATTAATCATGTTCTTTGTTTCACTTTGGTGTTTATACAGTGCTTCTATGGTTTCTTTTATTTCTTCCTGTGCTTTTTCAAATTCTCTATTTTTGTTGTCTTGGAATTTCTTGAGTGTCTCCTGTACATTTTGGTTGACCATATCCAGTATCATCTCTATAAAATTCTCATTGACTACCTGTAGTATTTCTTCTTTTAGATTGTTCTTGTGGGCTTCATTGGGTTCTTTGGCATAGTTTATCTTCATTTTTTTGGAGTCTGGACCTGAGTATCTGTTTTCTTCATTTCCCTCTGTTTCCTATACTAATGTTTTGCAGTGGGGAAACTGGTTTCCCTGTTTTTTTGTCTTCCCATCATTGCCTTTGGTGTTGTTATTGTCCCCGTAGTGTGTGCAATTAAGTATTATCTAGCTTGTAATAATAACAATGGTTATATTTAGAATGGAAGGGTGAAAGGAGATGGAAAGCAAAGAAGTTAAAGAAAAAGGGAAAAACAAATAAGCAAATAAGTAGAAAAAATACAAACAACAAGAAAAGTTTCAAAGATATAAACAGGGAGAGATAGTGTACTAATCAACTGTAAGCTCAACAGGCATTAGAGGCACAGACAGAGGATTTAAAATGAAAAATAAAAATTAAAATTAAAAATTAAAAACTTAAAAAAATATATTAAAATAATCTGCATGTTCAAATGCAATAGTTTCAGTTTTAATAATTTTGGTGTTCATCCCTCAGCCTCTAATCCTGGAGATGGTGCCTCAGATGTTGTTCTGTAGTTGTCTCATCAAAGGGGAAACATAAAACAGAATAAAACTGCACAAAACAAAACAAAAAACCCACAAAGTGTCCCAAGTTCAAATGCAATACAGTTTCAGTACATTTTTCAGCATGGAGGTGTAGTTCAGTTGTTTTCTCATCAAAGATAGGGAGAGAGAAAAAAAAGAGTCTGGAGACACATCTGTGAATGGCTATCTGCAGCTGTGGTTCGCCTGCCCGCTGCTGTCAGCCTGCTGTTGTTGGAGGCTTTATTTATGCAGATCTCAGGGGTGAGCTTAACACTCACCTAGCCCCTCAGGCTTTGTTTACTCAGAGTTCTCCTGGGCGCGATGCCACTGCTACAAGCTTTCCCCTTTCCAAGCACACTGGGGGAGGTGACACTGCACCCACGTTGTCAGGCCGGCGTGGTTATTTACAGTTCACATGGGAAGTGGGTCTTCCCCCCTCTCCTGTGGAGTTTTTCTCCCACTGCCACTTTTACAAGCTTTCCTGCTCCTGGTTACTGGGCATGTGCCGCTGCTCCAGCCTTCTCCAGCCAGGATGTGAGGGATTTCCCCTCCCCCCTCTTCAGTGCTCAGGGTGCCCCACCCTCTATTCTACATTTTTTTGTTGTTATTGCTTATTATTCAGTTTCTCTTTTTGCCCTGGGTGGGGGTCGGTCTTTCCAGGGGGCTATGCTGATCTGGCCCAGGGTTGTCTGTGGAAGTACTGCGTCCAGGTTAGTTCACCTTGTGGTCCGCATATTCCCAAGCCGTCTGGGCGCTGGCATCTGGTGGTGGCACGGGAGCCCTCCTGGTTTCTCCATTTAACGTGAAGTGGAGATGCTATGCGCAGGCTGGAGGTGTGGAGGAGTCAAAGTTTTGCGTCTTCTCGGTGGTTTTTCCTGTAAGGTGTATCTCCAGTGTCTCTCCAAGATTTTACTTTAGGAGACATGCTTTCTGCTTCCTCCCTTCAGCTGCCATCTTGGAATCCTCGGGAATTGAATTATTAAAGAGAATGACCACTGCTTTTTTTTTTAAAGACACCCTTTCTCTCCCACAGTTGTGTCTGGGTGTTAAACACTAATCTATTATGAATAAAAGAAATCTACATTCTGATATTTTGGTAAGCAACCAGACTACAACCCTCAAAGACATCAGGTCACAGGCTTTATTTTGTGCAAATTATATTCTAGCCTTCTTTCATGCAGTCTCAGAAGTCAGCAGTAAATGGAAAGATTGAGATCTATCAAGGAAACAAGGAAGGTTTTTCTCCCATTGGCTTGCTCTTTTCTCTCACATCACAACATGTCCATCATATCTTGCCCATTATTCAGTTTCTCAGCTGCCCAGTGCTTGTATCTGAACTCCAGCACAGGGTTCCCTGCAAGACCTCATTGCTAATGGTAATAGTTAAAGAAGGAAAACATTGGGGTTTGCAGGTCTAACATTGACAGATTGAACATACTCTTAACTATTGACACTCATTGGGATGTATAATCATTAAGAATGGAGACTGAAGGGATTCCAAGATGGCGGCCAGAGGGAGAAAGCAGAAAGCGAGCCTCCTATAGTGAAATCTTGGAGAGCCACTGGAGACACACTTTGCAGGCATAATCACTGAAAAGAGGCATAACTTTGACCCCTCCACACCTCCAGCCGGCGCAGAGCATCTCCACGTCACGTTAAACAGAGAAACCAGGAGGGTCCCCGGGCCGCCAGTCGCCGGCGCCCACACGGCTTGGGAAGACGTGGACCAGGTGAGCTTCACGGTACCGCGGTACTCCCACAGACAAGCCTGGGCCAGAGCAGCATAGCCCCCTGGACAGGCTGACATCCACGCGGGGAAAAAAAAAAAGAGAAACTGAGTAATAAGCAATAAGAGCAATAAAGACACACAGGAAAGAGGGTGGGGCGCACTGAGTGCCGAAGATTGGGGGAAGGGAACCCTTCCGGGGAATGTAAATAAACAAGCCGGCCTGGCAGGAGAGCCTCTGGCGGGAGCGGGGGCGCGCGCCCAGCAACCAGGAGCGGGAAAGCTTGTGAGAGTGGCGGAGGGAGGAAAACTCCACAGGAGAGGAGGGAAGACCCACTTCCCATGTGAACTGTAAACAAACATGGCAGCTGGCAGGAGCAGCAGCACCCCCCAGTAATCAGGAGCAGGAAAGCTTGTGAAAGTGGTGGTGGGAGGAAAACTGCACAGGAGAGGGGGGAAGACCCACCTCCCACATGAACTGTAAATAAACACGCAGGCCTGACAACACGGGTGCAGTGTCACTTTTCCCAGTGTGCTTGGAAAGGGGAAAGCCTGTAGCAGAGGCTCACGCACAGGAGAAATCTGAGCAAACAAAGCCTGCAGGGCCAGGTGAGTGCTAAGCTGACCCCTGAGATCTAAATAAATAATGCCTCCAGCAACAGCAGGCTGACAGCAGTGGGCAGGCAAGCCACAGCTGCAGATACCATTCTCACAACTGTCTCCAGACTCTTTTTTTTCTTTGTCTCCCTACCTTTGATGAGAGAACAACCAAATTACACCTGCAAGCTGAAAAACTTACGGAAACTGTATTGCATTTGAACTTGGGACACTTGGTGGGTTTTTTTTTTTTGTGCATGTGTGTGTAGTTTTGTACTACTTTATGCGTCCCCTTTGATGAGACAACTACAGAACAACATCTGAGGCACCATCTCCAGGATTGGAGACTGAGACAGACACCCAAATTATTAAGAGTGAAACTTCATTGCATTTGAACTTGGACGTTTTTTGGTTTTTTGGCTTTTTGGGTTTTTTTTAATTTTCTATTTTTTTCATTTTATTTTAATACATTTTTATATATAGATTTTTCTTTCAATTACTTATTTTTTATTTTTTATTCTTATCTTTATTTTTTTACTTTTGATTTTCAATCCTCTGTCTCTCTAATGTCTGTTCAGCTTACTCTCGATTAGTACACTAAAGCTCCCTGTTTATACCTTTGAAACCTTCTTGTCTGATACCTTGTTCTGTTTTCTCCTTCCAGTCTGTGTATTTGTTTTTCCCATTTCTTTAACTTCTTGCTTTCCATCTCAGCTCACCCTTCCATTCTAAATATTACCATTGTTATTATTACAAGCTAGAAAATACTTAATTGCACACAGTACAGGGACAGTAACAAAACCAAAGACAATGACGGGAAGACAGAAAAAACAGGGAAACCAGTTTCCCCACAGCAAAAAATTAGTACAGGAACCAGAGGGGAATGAAGAAAACAGGGACTCAGATCCAGACTCCAACAAAATGAATATAAACCATGCCAAAGGACCCAATGAAGCCCACAAGAATAATTTAAAAGAAGACATACCACAAGTACTCAATGAGAATTTTATACAGATGATACTGGATAGGGTCAACCAAAATGTACAGGAGACACTCAAGAAATTCCAAGACAACAAAAATAGAGAATTGGAAAAAGCAAAAGAAGAAATAAAGGAAACCATAGAAGCACTGTATAAACACCAAAGTGAAAGAGAAAACACAATGAACAAAGAGATATATGAACTCAGGACAAAAAAAGACAACATTACAGAGAAATCCAGCCAGGATATGGAAAACCTCAGAAAAAAGAACGAAACAGAACTGCAAAACAAAACAGAAGGCCAATCCAGCAGAATAGAACAAACAGAAGACAGAATCTCAGAACTTGAAGATGAAATGGTAAATAAAGGAAAAACTGAAGAACTATTAATTAAACAACCCAAGACCTGTGAAAAGAAAATGCAAGAACTCACCAACTCCATCAAAAGACCAAACTTGAGAATCATGGGCATCGAAGAAGGAGAAGTGGTGCAAGCGAAGGGTATGCGTAATATATTTAACAAAATAATAATGGAAAATTTCCCAAATCTAGAGAAAGATATTCCCATACAGATGCAAGAGGCCTCCAGGACACCAAATAGACCAGATCAAAATAGAACTACCCCACGACATATCATCATTAAAACAACAAGTTCAGAAACTAAGGAAAGAATATTGAGGCTGTAAGAGAGAAAAAACAAATAACATACAAAGGTAAACCCATCAAAATCAGAGCAGACCTCTCAACAAAAACATTAAAAGCAAGAAGAGTGTGGGGTGAGATCTTCCAGGCACTGAATGAAAATAACTTCAACCCTCGGATACTCTACCCAGCAAAACTATCATTAAAAATAGATGGAGCAACAAAAGTCTTCCATGATAAGCAGAAACTAAAACAATATGTGACCACAAAGCCACCACTACAAAGGATTCCTCAAGGGATTCTACACTTAGAAAGTGAAACCCAACTTAACCATGAAAAGGCAGGCAGCACCAAACCACAGGCAAAGAATAAGCAAGACAGTAGAGAGTAACCTCAACTTAGGTACACACAATCAAACCTTCAAACAACTAAGACAACCAAATGACAGGAATCACCACATACCTATCAGTACTAACACTTAATGTTAACGGACATAATTCACCCATCAAAAGGCACCGCTTGACGAAATGGATTAAAAAGGAAGATCCAACAATTTGTTGCTTACAGGAGACCCATCTCACAGACAGAAATAAGCATAGGCTTAGGATGCAAGGCTGGAAGATGATTTACCAAGCCAATGGCCCCTGAAATCAGGCAGGAATAACAATATTTATCTCTGACAAAGTAGACTTCAAACCTACATTGATCAAACGAGATAAAGAAGGACATTCCATACTAATAAAAGGGGAAACAGACCAAAAGGAAATAATAATTATCAACCTCTATGCACCCAGTGTCAATGCACCCAATTTCATCAAACATACCCTGAAAGACCTAAAAGCATATATAATGCCAACACAGTGGTTGTGGGAGACTTTAACACCCCATTATCATCAATAGAATTGTCATCCAAACAAAAAATCAATAAAGAAATCCAAGATCTAAAATATGCAATAAATCAAATGGACCTACTTGATGTCTACAGAACATTTCATCCAACTTCTACACAATATACATTCTTCTCAGCAGCCCACGGAACCTTCTCCAAAATAGATCATATCCTAGGGCACAAAGCAAGTCTCAACAAATATAAGAAAATAGAAATTATACCGTGCATACTATCTGATCACAATGCAGTAAAAGTAGAACTCAACAACAAAAGTAAAGACAAAAAACATGCAAACAGCTGGAAACTAAATAACTCATTACTTAATGAAGAATGGATCATTGATGAAATAAAAGAGGAAATTAAAAAGTTCCTGGAAGTCAATGAAAATGAAAACACAACATACTGGAACCTATGGGACACAGCTAAGGCAGTCCTGAGAGGAAAGTTTATAGCCATGAGTGCATATATTAAAAAGACTGAAAGATCACAAATCAATCACCTAATAATACATCTCAAACTCCTAGAAAAACAAGAACAAGCAAATCCCAAAACAAATAGGAGAGAAATAATAAAAATAAGAGCTGAAATCAATGAAATAGAAACCAAAAAAACCATACAAAGAATTAATGAAACAAAAAGTTGGTTCTTTGAAAAAATAAACAAGACCTACAGACCCCTGGCAAACCTGACTAAAATGAGGAGAGAAAAAACCCAAATTAGTAGAATCAGCAATGCAAAAGGGGAGATAACAACAAACACCATGGAAGTCCAGGAAATCATCAGAGACTACTTTGAGAACCTATATTCAAATAAATTTGAAAATCTTAAAGAAATGGACAGATTTCTAGATACATATGACCAAGAGGAAAAACTGAACCAAGAGGAAATTAATCACCTGAATAGATCTATAACACAAAATGAAATTGAAGCAGCAATCAAGAGTCTCCCCAAAAAGAAAAGTCCAGAACCTGATGGATTCTCTGCGGAATTCTATCAGACCTTTAAGGAAGAACTGATACCAACTCTCCTTAAACTGTTCCACAAAATAGAAAGGGAAGGAAAATTGCCAAACACATTTTATGAAGCCAGTATTACACTTATCCCAAAATCAGGCAAAGACACCTCCAAAAAGGAGAACTATAGGCCAATCTCCTTAATGAACATGGACACAAAAATCCTCAACAAAATAATGGCAAACCGAATTCAACAACACATCAAAAAGATTATTCACCACGACCAAGTAGGCTTCATCCCAGGGTTGCAGGGGTGGTTCAACATACGAAAATCAATCAACGTAATAAATCACATTAACAGAAGCAAAGACAAAAACCACTTGATCATCTCAATAGATGCAGAGAAAGCATTTGAAAAGATCCAACACCATTTCATGATAAAAGCTCTAAGAAAACTAAGAATAGAAGGAAAGTACCTCAACATTATAAAAACTATATATGACAAACCTACAGCCAGCATTATACTTAACGGAGGAAACCTGAAACCATTCCCTCGAAAATCAGGAACCAGACAAGGATGCCCATAATCTCCACTCCTATTCAACATAGTACTGGAATTCCTAGCCAGAGCAATTAGGCAAGAAGAAGGAATAAAAGGAATACAAATAGGTAAAGAAACTGTCAAAATATCCCTATTTGCAGACGACATGATCCTATACCTTAACGACCCAAAAAACTCTACTCAGAAGCTTCTAGACATCATCAATAGCTATAGCAAGGTAGCAGGATATAAAATCAACATAGAAAAATCATTAGCATTTCTACACACTAACAATGAGCAAATTGAAAAAGAATGTATGAAAACAATTCCATTTGCAATAGCCTCAAAAAAAATCAAATACCTAGGTGTAAACCTAACAAAAGATGTGAAAGACCTCTACAAGGAAAACTATACACTTCTGAAGAAAGAGATTGAGAAAGACTATAGAAAGTGGAGAGATCTCCCATGCTCATGGATTGGTAGAATCAACATAGTAAAAATGTCTATACTCCCAAAAGTAATCTACATGTTTATTGCAATTCCCACCAAAATTCCAATGGCATTCATTAAAGAGATTGAAAAATCTACTGTTAAATTTATATGGAAACACAGGAAGCCACGAATAGCCAAGGCAATACTCAGTCAAAAGAACAATGCAGGAGGTATCACAATACCTGACTTCAAACTATATCACACAGCAATAACAAGAAAAACAGCATGGTACTGGCACAAAAACAGACATGAAGACCAGTGGAACAGAATAGAGGACCCAGATATGAAGCCACACAACTATAACCAACTTGTCTTTGACAAAGGAGCTAAAAATATACGATGGAGAAATAGCAGCCTCTTCAACAAAAACTGCTGGGAAAACTGGTTAGCAGTCTGCAAAAAACTGAAACTAGATCCATGTATATCACCCTATACCAATATTAACTCAAAATGGATCAAGGATCTTAATATCAGACCACAAACTCTAAAGTTGATACAGGAAAGAGTAGGAAATACTCTGGAATTAGTAGGTATAGGTAAGAACTTTCTCAACGAAACCCCAGCAGCACAGTGACTAAGAGATAGCATAGACAAATGGGACCTCATAAAACTAAAAAGCTTCTGTTCATCAAAAGAAATGGTCTCTAAACTGAAGAGAACACCCACAGAGTGGGAGAAAATATTTGCCAGCTATACATCAAACAAAGGACTGATAACCAGAATATATAGGGAACTTAAAAAACTAAATTCTCCCCAAATTAATGAACCAATAAAGAAATGGGCAAGTGAACTAAACAGAACTTTCTCAAAAGAAGAAATTCAAATGGCCAAAAAACACATGAAAAAATGCTCACCATTTTTAGCAATAAAGGAAATCCAAATCAAAACCACACTAAGATTCCACCTCACCCCTGTTACAATAGCCATCATCAGCAACACCACCAACAACAGGTGTTGGCGAGGATGCGGGGAAAAAGGAACCCTCTTACACTGTTGGTGGGAATGTAAACTAGTACAACCACTCTGGAAAAAAATTTGGAGGCTACTTAAAAAGCTAGACATTGATCTACCATTTGATCCAGTAATACCACTCTTGGGGATGTACCCAAAACACCGTGACACAGGTTACTCCAAAGGCACCTGCACACCCATGTTTACTGCGGCACTATTCACAATAGCCAAGTTATGGAAACAGCCAAGATGCCCCACCACTGACGAATGGATTAAGAAAATGTGGTATCTATACACAATGGAATTTTATGCAGCCATAAAGAAGAATGAAATATTATCATTCGCTAGTAAATGGATAGAATTGGAGAACATCATTCTGAGTGAGGTTAGCCTGGCCCAAAAGACCAAAAATCGTATGTTCTCCCTCATATGTGGACATTAGATCAAGGGCAAACACAACAAGGAGATTGGACTTTGAGCACATGATAAAAGCTTTAGCACACAACGGAGGGGTGAAGATAGGTAAGACACCTGAAAAATTAGTTAGCATTTGTTGCCCTTAATGCAGAGA
Source organism: Castor canadensis (assembly GCF_047511655.1). Taxonomy (NCBI): domain Eukaryota; kingdom Metazoa; phylum Chordata; class Mammalia; order Rodentia; family Castoridae; genus Castor; species Castor canadensis. Next base: position 94,322,701 of record NC_133405.1, read on the forward strand.
AACTAAAGCAGATATCTTAAAAGCAACTGAGGCCAATAGGAAAAGGGGACCAGGAACTAGAGAAAAGGTGAGATCAAAAAGAATTAACCTAGAAGGTAACATACACGCACAGGAAATTACTGTGAGTCAACTCCCTGTATAGCTATCCTTATCTCAACCAGCAAAAACCCTTGTTCCTTCCTATTATTGTTTATACTCTCTCTACAACAAAATTAGAAATAAGGGCAAAATAGTGTCTGCTGGGTATTGAGGGGGTAAGGGGGAGAGGGAGGGGGCGGAGTGGGTGGTAAGGGAGGGGGTGGGGGCAGGGTGGAGAAAAGACCCAAGCCTTGTATGCACATATGAATAATAAAAAAAAAGAAGTAGCGTGTTTGCCTAGCATGCACAAAGTCCTGAGTTCAATCCTCAGTATTGCCCCCCACCAAAAAAAGCCTGCATTGAAAAACTGAGGCTTCTTTTTATTGTGCAAATTGTGCAAATACTTTTGTGCCAGCAATGTGACCATAAAGTTATTGACGAATCTTGCCTTAGTCCTTCTATCTGTCCTTCCCTGCGTCTATGAATGCATGACAAAATGGCCACATCCATGGATCTGAGAAATGTTTAGAGAGCTTCCACAGGCAAGGAATTAAAGCAAATCCACTAAAAGCATCAGTACTAATCTGTGAGGCAGAACAAGGGTTCCGCTCACTTCAAAGCTTTGTTTCTCTATTGCCTCTTCTGGGCTGAGTCGCCTCCTTTCCTCCTTTGCACCTTCTTTGACATGTTTATCACAAGCTCATAAACAAAACTATTCAACCATGTTTTGAAGCATTTTTCTGGCTGCTGAAGCAGTGGAAATCTCTGCACAGACAAGAGCAAAACATTACAAAATATCCAAATAACCTAAGTACTACATATCCACTGACTGGTACTTTCCAATGTGTGCATTCCAGAGCAGAAAGAGCAATTTCTACATGCTTAAGACAAATTTTCATATTTTGATGTAATCTTCCCCTGTGTTGTAAAACTGTCTCAGATCACTTTCCCATTATTTATCTGTAGGTATTTATTCAATGTTCATTTTCTTGCATTTTGCTTTCTCTGGATATGTGACTGACAATAGGATACAGAATCCTTTAGACAAAGCCAGGAGATTATGCAGAATGTGAAAAAATGAAGTTCCCCAATTTCCTCTCATATAGATTTTCTGAGTGCCCTCAGGTAAATGGACATCAAGAATGCCAGAAAAATGATTGGATCTCACAAACATAACCCAACAGTCTGATAAAAGGGAGCCTGAGGTTATAATGTTAATGCATACATGAATGCCTTAGTCTTTATTTCCACTTATGAAAGTCTGGATGGTCCAGTTATTCTCTGTGGAAGTCTTAATCAGAATATCTGAACATACAAGTCACACCCTGAAGTCTCTCCATTTTGATTCTCAGGTAAATCCCCATCAAGACACTTCTGTGTATAAGAGGCAAGAGAGACAGTGGCATCTCCCATGAAAGCCCTCCATGGAGGTTCCTTGCACAATTATTTGATCTGATGCGTCCCTAGGGAGATGTGTGCTTGCTGGGATAAGTTGAGAAGAAAAAGAGGGTGATCAAAGAAAGATGTTCAACCTTTGAGACACACACAGCTAAAGTTGACAAGAAGCAATTTTAATTAAAATACTATCTTATGGCAAAAAAGAATGATACACAATTTCTACTTGTTAAATAAGACTTAATTCACATATTTTTTAAGCTGTATGTACATAAAGAGTCACTGTGCTTTGTGTATAAAGTCCATTACATACATTTGAAAGGATGACATGGCACCTTCAGGTCTTAATGCCAATATTAAACTTGTAAAGGAAAATTCAAAAGTAGGAAAACACACATTCAGTTTTCCAAATATCCTTTGGGAATCATGATCAAATATTTTCATATCACTTATGTTCTGTGTGTATGATTTTCATGTACTACTGGATTTAATCATCCCAACAGCCTCTGAGGTAGACCTTATTTTTATTCCTCCCTTGCAACAGAAAATACACCAGGAACTCAAGGGGATCATGAATCCTAGGTCTTGATTTTGAAGACTCTGTTCAGAAAGACTCTGTTCATACTGACTCAATCTCTGAACCACCTATATCCATCACAAGGTGAAGAGGAGGTACAGTGTTGGGTTTGGGATCTGAGGCAATCTTATTTTTCCTAAGAACAAGATTTGCCAGCATCCCAACAGTCATACATCAGATCTTCCTGTACTTGGGCTATTCCTTTTAAAGGTTTACATGAAGAATGGCCAGTCCACTTTCCAAACAGCACAGTCATCAATTAGTGCATTCATTCCCCCAATAATTATCTATAAGTGTTTTCCTTTCTATGACTGAACAGCTCCAACCACACCCCACAATGCTGTGGCCCTGTCTTATGAATGGGAGGTGGCAAGAGGTAAGCATATCATTTTGTCCAAACTCTTATCCCAAATTGGCACATATATTTGCTTTGACATCACCCCAGGGGCCTTATGGCCTCTGTACAACATGAGAATTTTTTGTGGCATGCATCAACAAATTGGTGGGGAGAAGGCTCAGTTGGATCTGTGTCTCCCCTTCCCACATCCTTCTTGCCACTAGAGTGTTCAAGCCCTAACTTGTAACCAGTACCAGTAAGTAGAAAATTCTTTTTTTTTGCTTTTGGTGGTACTGGAGTTTGAACTCAGGGTCTCATGCTTGTTAGGCAGGCACTCTACCACTTGAACCACTCTATCAACAAAAGTTAAATAATCACTTAATGTTTAAGAAACTAATGCTCCTTCTGACTTTTGCTATCCACAGCATGTGTGAGAAATAGATATAGTACACATGCAAAATTCTTCCACTCAGTTAGTGAGTCAGTGAGTGAGGAAAGAGCAATCAAGAGTAGGTTGTTGTACATACAGTTTAATAAATCTCCTCGGCCCCCACTCATTCCCACGTGAGAATCCAATAACTAGAAAACTGAAGCGAGAAGGATGGAACTGGCGATCACCATGTTAACAAAATAAGGCAGATCCAGGAAGAAAGATATTATATGTTTTCTCTCATATATGGAATCTAGATTTAAAGAAAGATATTCCAATAGATGGAAGACCATTAGAGAAGAAAAAGGTGACCAGGGAGAGCATGAGAAGGGATAAGAGAGGCAAATAGAAGGAGTGAATATGGTCAAAATACATTATTTACATGTATGGAAATGTCACAAGGAAGCTTATTACTTTATACAATTAATAATCACTAAAAAACACAAAAATGTGAAGAGGTAATATAAGACTGAGGGGGGGTTACAGGTAATTTCCTGAGGCAACTGTTGCCTCCAGTCTAAAACAGGGTATAATATTGCAGAAGGAAGAACACAGCCAAAGGGGCCAGGTTGACTTCCAACTCCACCTGCTTGGTTGGCACTTCATGTGTCACTCCTCTAGTTCTGAAGATCCCTAGGTTAGAGCTTCCCGCCCTTTCACATCCCATCAGCAGTTCTTCGACCCTGACCTCCAGGTGCCAATTGTAGAAAGTTCAAAGTTCCACACTGCATATCCAAGACAATAATCAGGAAGTTGGATGGAGATCATGGAAAGGTTCTGTGTCTCTGTGTGTGTTCATGTGTGTGCATAGATGCCAGTATGTATGCACACATCTTAGATAGAGATATGTGTTAACTGAACCTAAAAATATGTCCCTAGCCATAACACCTTGATTATACCTGAGATTATCTGAACTTAAAAATAAAATGGAAATAAAATAACCAGAGCAAAAAAGGCTGGAAGCGTGGCTCAAGCAGTAGAGCACCTACCTAGCAAGTACACAAATCCCTGAGTTCAAACCACATTACTGCCAAAAAAAATTATCCAGAAATGATGAGGAATTGCTTAACATCAGAATGTTCTAGGAATAAGATTAAATTAGAGCAGTCATTGCCCATTTGTGAAAGAAGAGGATATCTTCCAGAGGTAGGGGTTTCCCAAAGAGGGTTCTGAATTTGAAAAGGCCAAACAAGGAATCAAGGAGGAAGACTGGGGACACTGTTGGCTCTCTGGTTCATTTGGGTGCCATGGTAGGGCCAGCAGTCAGACCAGCCAGACAGGAATTGCCCCTCCCCATAAAAAGAAGAGTCCTCTGCCCACAGCATGAGGTTTATAGGCTGGTTCTGGCATCCCAGGCTCAGGGAGTCCAGGAACCATTCTTGGTTAACTGATATGCTTCATGTGGTGAGCATGAACAGAGTCTCACACCTGCTACATTGAAAGAAGATACCAATGTGTCAGTGCATATTTTGTATTTTGAATTTCCATGGTATAATTATTTAAATTTGCTCAAATCTTTCTTTGCAGAGCTAAATGATAGATGACTCCAGTTTGGTGACGGCATTTTTCAGCTTTACTTAGACATGGTGTGCAAAACCTGACATCCTGAGATACACAGATAGGTAGATAGATAGACAGACAGACAGGTAGAAAAATAGTGAAACAATTACCAAAATCAACCTCATTACCTAACAATCACATCAATCATTACATTGGCATATGTGTGTGAAGAGGGTTCTTAAGACCTACTCTTTTAATATACCCCATGTATATAATACATTTCCCCCTTTTTATCATCCTACATTAATTTTACAAATGGGCTTCATTATGACATTCTAATATAAGTATTTAATGTATTTTCATCATAGTCCCCTCCAATCTACTTGTTAACTGTACTCACTATGCTATACATTGAATCGCGATGAAATATATTCATTGCATTACTGAAGGTTTGTGCACTTGACCAACATGTCCCCATTTCTTTCCTCCCCCCACTGACCATGGGAAACCATTGTTCTAGGAAAAATATGAGCACTTCAGTGTGGGGAGTGCATTAAAGCCTATGAGAACTGGACACAAGCAAGGCGACATGCAGTTATTGCCCTTACCTGTAGGCCGAGATAGGCACAGCCTCCAGCCACGAAACAGGGAAAGGCAGAACAGCTGTGTCTCCTAAGTTGTGTTCAGAGAAGCAAGAACACAGGTTTCTCCTGTTGCGATGTCACACCCCTCCCCATGGCTCCACCCTGTTTGCTGCTATAAAAGACCCCTGAAGGAGGAAGAGGGGATTTTGCCTTTGGGGGCTTTACTTTGGGCTTTTGGACTTTTGGACTTTTGGACTTTTTTGCTTGGCTTTTGGCTTTTTGGCCTGGGGGCTTTTTGCCTTTGAATATTGGGAAGAAGCTTTTCCTTTGGGCTTTTTGGTGTGGGAACTTTTGGAAGGGAACTGAAGGGAAAAGAATTGCTGAAGGGAAAGTGCTAAAGAGGGGTTGGTAGAAAGTCTGCACTGAGAACTTTAACATAGGCTTCAGAAAGCAAAGCTGAGAAAGAACTTCATACATAGGCCTTAGGAAAGCTAAAGCTAAAGAGAAGCCAAAAAGAACAAGGGACAGTACACAGTGCAAGTCTAAGGACTGAGACCTTAAGAGTTATGTATATGCAGTTTTTAGGCATGGCTGCTGGTTTGCAAGTTTGAGCACAGAGGCTTTGAGAAAGCTAAAGAGAGATGGGACAGTGCAAGCCCAGGGGCAAAAGACTTTAAGAGCAATTAAGGTAAAGATAAGCTAAGAGAGAACATGGGACAGTGCGAGCCTAAGGAAAGAGGTTTTAAGCAAGGTTTTACAGAACTGCAAGGAGGAAGTCCTTAAAGAATCAAGATAGAGAAAAGAAGCAATGAGGGTTGGGCATTTCCAGCCAAGTGTACAACACACCTGATCCCAACTTTCTGTCTGTCTATCCTGTATCTTTTCTAAAATCTCCAGTATCCCCCAGTTAAGCCCAGTTAGGTCCAGTAATAACCAAGGAACAAGAGAGAAAACCTCGCCCCAGCAACGGAGGGGCATGAAAAACAGTGCCCCCTTCACTTCAGTTTTATACAGTATTTTTAGTGTACCTTTGTTTTGACTGCAACTCATCTCATATCCTAATGTCGGCACCAACATCCTTTGAGTTTTTCCCATTTTGGCTTTCAGATTTTCAGATTAAGGATGCTTAGCCTGTATTTGTGAAGTACGTTGAAAATGAAGCTACTAAATAATGAAATAATCAAACCTAAAAAGAAACAACAAAGAATCAAAGCAATCAATATCTCAAAGAGACATTCTGCCCTTCCGTGTTCACTATAGCATTATTCACAACAGCACTCATATGGAGCACTACTATGTGTCCATGTATTGATGGTTGGATACAAAATTGTAGAGATTATTGTGTACACATACACACATTGACAAAGGACTATTGTTCAGCCATAAAAAAAGGAAATCTCGATGTTTGGGACACATAAAAATGCACTTTGAGGATATCATGTGAAGTGAAAAAATACCTAACAGAGAAAAAAATACTGCATGATCTCACTTATATACAGAATCCCAACAGAGTCATAATATTTTCAGGATGATAAAGTAGATTGTTCTCTGTAGTCATATGCATTTTGATGTACTTAGTAGAACTGCATTTCAATAGAAATCACTAACAATTATTCCATGAGATTTGACCAAGGGATGCCACACAGGATCTCATGAGGGAGCTTGGGAGTTAAAGTGACATTTCAAGGTTTGTCTCCAAAATCAAGAGAATAGGAAGCAAGGAAAGGATTGCCATCCGTGTAGCTCATAGGATTTGGATTGAACTAGATCATGGGAGGGAGATTGTGCTTGTATTTGTGAGGACAGGGGTGGGGAATGTGCTTGGGAAAAACTGAGGTGTGCCACTTGCATCCTGTCTGCCCAGCAGGATGTACCATTTTCTACTTTTTTGACTTGTTTGAACTCAGTCAATCATTCAAAAATGCACAATAGTTTTACTACTACCCTAATGTGCAGTGTAAAAATGGATAAAACAAAGCTTAAAGACCAAGCAAATTTGAACAAGATTGAAGAGGCTAGAAGTTTTTGAGATGGGATAGGAGCGCACACACTCTGGCTTCAGTCTCCATTCTTTTTTTTTTTTTTTACTTTATTTTTTATTTTTTATTTATTTTTTATTATTCATATGTGCATACAAGGCTTGGGTCATTTCTCCCCCCTGCCCCCACACCCTCCCTTACCACCCACTCCGCCCCCTCCCTCTCCCCCTTACCCCCTCAATACCCAGCAGAAACTATTTTGCCCTTATTTCTAATTTTGTTGTAGAGAGAGTATAAGCAATAATAGGAAGGAACAAGGGTTTTTGCTGGTTGAGATAAGGATAGCTATACAGGGAGTTGACTCACATTAATTTCCTGTGCGTGTATATTACCTTCTAGGTTAATTCTTTTTGATCTCACCTTTTCTCTAGTTCCTGGTCCCCTTTTCCTATTGGCCTCAGTTGCTTTTAAGGTATCTGCTTTAGTTTCTCTGCATTAAGGGCAACAAATGCTAACTAATTTTTTAGGTGTCTTACCTATCCTCACCCCTCCCTTGTGTGCTAAAGCTTTTATCATGTGCTCAAAGTCCAATCCCCTTGTTGTGTTTGCCCTTGATCTAATGTCCACATATGAGGGAGAACATACGATTTTTGGTCTTTTGGGCCAGGCTAACCTCATTCAGAATGATGTCCTCCAATTCCATCCATTTACCAGCGAATGATAACATTTCGTTCTTCTTCATGGCTGCATAAAATTCCATTGTGTATAGATACCACATTTTCTTAATCCATTCGTCAGTGGTGGGGCATCTTGGCTGTTTCCATAACTTGGCTATTGTGAATAGTGCCGCAGTAAACATGGGTGTGCAGGTGCCTCTGGAGTAACCTGTGTCACAGTCTTCCCAAAAGCAACATTAATGTGACTTAATCCAAGAAGAGTCATGATTCATACATCCTTTGGTGCTAGTCAACCTACTACAATGCCCACAGGTGTCAATACACAATATTTATGCAACTAGATTCATATATTTTTATTGGGATATGTTTATTGTACAGGGGGAATTCATTGTGACAACTCCAAATTGGCTTATATTGCACATTGATTAGGTTGTCCCCACCATATCTCTCCCTCTACCCTCTCCCTGTCCCACTTCAAGCAATTGCAAGAGGTTTCATTGTTCTAGTTCATATAGGTATAAGATTCATGTTCTTTTAAATGTCCATGAAAGCCATAGGTGGAGCCAAATAAAGGCGTGTTTAAGAGTTATCAGCAATGGCTAGCAAGTGTATGGACTATATGCCAAAAAGTAATCCAAAAGGAAATCAGAAAAATTAGATTCTTTGCCCTGAACACAAAAATCTAGGACTTCCCTTGTTATAAGCTATTTTTCCAGAGAAAGTGTGCCTAGCTAATGGGAATGTGATCAAGTTAGTAGTCACTGGACTTTTATTTCCTTGGCAGTACTCACAGATATCTAGCGGTCCAACCAAACAGGATCAGAAATGCCTTCTTTCTTTTGCCATATGCCTTAATAAGATTTCTCTGGCAGCCTGACCAACATAAATGGCTTTGCAAGAGCTGGAAAAAGCATACACACATGCACACTAACTCTGGGACTTATTTTAACAGTATTCTCTAAATTTTAAAATATTGCCAGTAATCATTTGTAAGAAAGGCTGTGTAATACAGACCAACTAGAACAAGTTTCATCTTTTGCCATGTGCCTTAAAGATGACTTCTACACCTATTTAAACATGATGTGAACAGATTTGTACATGTGTCCATGGGAAGTTTGCATGCTAATAATTGCTCCCTGAAATATTAATATTCAAAATTTTTAAAAAATTGCAAATCACCATTTCACCAAGCTATGGGACCATAGCTCTCCTTTTAAGTGTATTTTCATAATGACAATATTACTTTCAGTGTAAAATATGAGTCCTGGAGGAAGAAAAAGATGAAAATGTGGAGGAAGAAAAGACCTCAGTGTACAAGATGAAGAGATCATCAAGCATCTTGCATCCAGTTGGGCCTGTTACTGTGGGTGTCTTAACATTACAGGAATTTGTTCACATTAATTTACTTTCAAATGTTGAGCTAGAATATATCCCATTATATAAATGTCTTCCATTTTGCTAGTGGATGATATGCCCATCTAATTAAGAAAACATAGATCCTGGAGAATTCTATCCCATCAGTGCCTTTATATGTATGCTCATCTGCTTCCCAGGAATATATCCTATAACTTTCATCTCATGCTTTTAAACAGTTGGCACCAACCCATCTGAACATAGATTAAAAAAGCTTGCAAAATCCTTGTGGCCAGCTATTTGGAGTAGCCACTCTGTGGGAAGAGCAACATTACTAAGAAAACACACATGACAGTGTTGAAAAAGTTTTAGACTTAGTTATGTTTGGATATATGGATGTGTTCTTTATGTGTATTAGATATAAGGTGATATATAATAATGCATACACATTTGAAACTTGGTTTCTTTAGAACATTGTTGTTTGACCTTCATACTAATTGTGTTAAAAGTGTAAACCACCTCTATGCAGTGCCATGTCAACAAATCTTCTAGTTCAGTAAAGCCTAGTTACATATTGATATTAACCCCATTTTATAATGACAAAACTGAGACTTTAGAGATTGTGTCTTACTTAGGAGCTCTTGATAATTCAAGAAACTGGCAAATGGATAGCTGGTTTAACACAATTTTTAAATGGGTTTTACAAAGTGAAAAATATCTAAAGTTTTTTGTAGAAAAATCTATAGCTAAATAACCTACCATAAACAAATTATTTCTTCCAGATATTTTTTATTATAAATTTTTATTAGGATATATTCATTATACCGGGGGGGGGTTAGAAGTGATAATTCTGATCAGACTTATATTGTACATTATTTACATTTCCCCATTGTCTCTCTCCATCTTCTCTCCCCTTCAGCCCCCATCCACCCCAACCAAAGCAACTGCAAGAGGTTTTTATAGTTCTGTTCCATATAGGTATATGAAGTCCATCTACCGTATACCATCACCTTAATTTCCTTCTTTCACTCTCCCTCCTCCCAGTAGTACTCCCCCCTCCCACATATACTGTGCCTATTTTACAGTCCTGGTTTTTATTATTAATATTTAAGTTGATGTTCCAGGTATTTTTAAATGAAATATTTACATGTCTCAAACGATGGATAAAAGTAGCAATTCACTAGTGAAAAGGTTTCTAGAATATGATTGACATGTGCCCATGAAATCTGTCCCTCTCACTTTCCTTATTCTCACTCTAAGACAGTAATTTTGCTGCTATTTTTCATACTGTGGTGGCACACTGGATTTCTTTAAGGGAAGCTGCACATAGGGCTTTTGGGCCTAAGTATAACTGTGTTTTAAAAAAAATAAAGGTTTGTTTCACTATTCCGGTACAAAAGGATGTTACAGGCTCCCAAATCCTTCAGTTATTCTATCTGAAAATTATACTTTAATTCTTACTGAAATCCTATTCGGGATATAGACTTCATATTTAATCATTAGGTAGTGCTCACTGCAACATGCAGTAAATGTTGGTGTGTTGTGGTTGATCTCTACACTGTCATTTTAAAAACAAGTTCCATAACACAGGAAAGTAAACATATAGATATTATTAATATTGATAGTGGGCCAGTGTTCTTGAAGCACAATATTCTTTTCATATATTCTTTTGATCTTTACATTTTACTTTTTAAAAACAATTTTGAGGTTTGAACTTGGGGCCTCATGCTTGCCAAGGCCACTGCTCTACCCCTTGAGTCAAGTCCCCAACTACTTTTCACTTTAAAATAGAATTTACAGAAAATTTAAATAATAGGTAACAAAAATAACTCACATTTATTTCATGTAGCTTCATCAATTTTAATAGTTCTTGCTAGGCTGATTTCTTATCTTTTTCTCCATTCCTCCCTCACTTTTTCCCCTCTGTACATACACACATGCATGTGCTCTTTTTCGTATTTGTTATTCATATTGCTGAATATTTAAAATTAAATTTTAGGTACTATGATGATTTTTACCAATAAATGTGATTAACTGAATAATGAAAACATATAATATTTAACTATATAAGCTGTATTTTCCCAGTTGTCTTATAATTTCTTTACAGGACCTTTTTCAGAACCACAGTCCAGTCACAGATGATACATTGCATTTACTTCTCCTATATTTTAATTCTCCTTTAATCTGTACCAGTTCTTCATTTTTCTTTGCTTTTGATGATGCTGTGAAGTTTCATTAGTTTAGTTGTTTTGCAGAACAGTCATCAATTTTTGCTTGCTTCATATATTCTTTGTTCTTCATTTCACTCCATGTTTATTCACTCCTGTCCCAAAATACAATAGATACTAGGGATATAAATACCAGTGATCATCATGACTTTAGCCTTGGCATGACAATCCAGTCAGAGACAACATACCTCTGATTTAATGTTTTAGGCGAATAACCAATATGTATAATTATTGATTTAAAATGAGAAATATCATAACAAGACCAGTCATAGATAGGTACAAATGGTTCAATTAAATTGTCTCAGGACAGTCTTGGGAAAGAATGGAGAGGACATTTTTATATATCTGCTTTCCTTTTTTGTGGCAGAAAAGTTTTGAAATGATTCTTCTGCTATTTTTTTTTCATTGCATTTATTGCCATACTTGCTTAAACCTTTTATTTAATAACTGAGGGGATAAATATTATTTTTCCTAATTCCTGGGTCATATTTCAAGACTTAAAATAATAACTGCTTTTACTTACAAGGGCCAGAGACAGGAGCTGATCAGCAGACACCAGCTCTTCAAAAGACTGCAAGTAACTCCCAGATGGACCTGATGTAAAGGAAGAGATTCAACTGAAACTAGAGCCCTTTCTAGTGCTAAAAGTAGGTAGTAGTGCTACTATGAATGCAAACCCTGAGATTTCTATTTTCCACTATATTCTTTAATAATGAGGAAATTATACTACTATTTCAATACCTTATATTCACATGTCAGGATTCTTTGAAACGTAGTTCAGAACCCAAATGCCTATCTAGACCTGGTGAGATAGAAGCACATTTGTACAAAATCAGATTAAATTATGAAAAATGAAAGCATTTCATTATTTTTATACTTTTGTGTCTAAGTCCTTCAACCAACAGCTAGTAGTTTCACATAATTTTGTGAAGGGCTGCTTTTCACAAATACATAACACCTTTGTAATAAATAATAGCTTACATTTTGATTCCACATGTTGATAGAAAAGTTTTAAAAGTATTGTGAATATATAATTGCTCACAAAAACTGGATTGCTTTTCAGTATGTGAAGAAGCGTTCTTCTTAAGTACACCAGAATTATGGATGAAAGTGAGGAAAAACCATTATATTACCCTGTATGCAAGGCTAAAATAGACAAAAGAAGTATTTTTTACTTATCTACAGTAGAAATGGAACAAATATAACACCATCATTTCTACATATTTCACTCAAGCAATTCCAACAGTGACATCACTGTTTTAGCTCTCCTATATTTATTATTTCAAATAAAGCATCTAAATGATACTTGTTAAAACATTTCTATTGTTTCAACTTGTTTTTCTTGGTCAAATTTGTATAGAAGTATACAAAATTCTTCCTGTCTGCTTAAAATTTCCCTTAACTTTGTTCATTTAATCCGTTCTGAGTTTAAGAGTCTTATATATATCCTTACTTCACTGGAATGCATTATGTCTCAGAAACACCATTAACGTATGTGAATCTGAAGAACGTGAAGGTTGACTATAAGACAAAAGGTCACCTTTGGGATTCTGTTTTGGTCCCTTTTATAAAATCCAAATGTCATTTGTATACCTAAATTTAGTGTTTTCTTGATAAAGCCGTGCCAATTCATATTCCCAACTGTCATGTTTATATTATAGATGAAGGGAAAACACAACCTTAAATGAAGACCAGTTACAAACAGGCATATGCTGTCTTTCTATCAGACATTTCACTGTTAAATTCCTCACAATAAACTTTTACAGTTTTCTACAAAGAATTCTTGCACATTGTTAGTGAAATTTATTCCTAGTCTTTGATGCTATTGAAAATTGCAAGTTTTGAAATTTTATATTTTATTTGGATTGGTATGCAAAGCAATAATCCTTGAAAGTGGATTTATCTCATAGTCTTATTAAATATACCTGTTAATTCTAAAATTTTATCTCTAGATCCTTTTTATCAATGCATCTGCTGAGAAAATTATTAGTCTGGTAATGCATGATTTCACCGATAAATAATCTATGTGCTCATCCCTGAGCCTCCACTTACTTTTTCACCCCCACTAAATAAAAGAGCTGTACAATAAGAAATGCTATTCAAAATCTATCTTACTTAGGAATGACAGGAGATTATTAATGGTCATTATATTTACATAAGTTTACTATATTTTTCTGACCTCAAATGATAAAAATATGTGATTCAAATATAAAATGGAAATATGTGTAAAGTATCACAATCTCACACAGAATAAGCAAGGGATCCATATTCCATGATACTGCCTGAAAAGTATTAAGTCCTAGGTAGAAGAAAAGTTGTAGAAAATGGGTATATGCTGAGGCAAAATTGCTTTGGTCCTATCAGTCCTGTCTCCTAATAAGCTATGGCATGAAATAACCATGGGTTTCCATTTTGGTTCTGACATGCACTAAGTATATAGTGGTAGGAAATACACTTACATTCTTTCATTTTTTTCTCCATTTCTAAAATAGAAATTTACATTAAATATTTGTTATGATGAATAAGAGAATTTATGTTTTGGATATGAAGTACCCCCCAAAGGCCCATGTGTTAAGTAAAGTACACTCACAGTGGGGATACATTGAGAAAACCCATTGAACATCAACTTAAATATTAACAATGAAAGACAAAATTGTAAAATAGGCACAGTATGGGGGTGGTACTTATGGGAGGGGGAGGGGTAGGGGTAAATGAAGGAGATTAAGGTGAAGATACATGGTTGTTGGACTTCATATACTTATATGAAATAGAACAAAGAAACCTCTCAATTGCTTTAAGTGGGGCGGGGAGGGGATTGAGGGGGAGAGACGATGGGGTGATCTAACCAATGTACAATATAAGCCTGATTGAAATTGTCACTATGAATCCCCCCCATATAATGAATATATCCTAATAAAAAATTATAATAAAAAAGAGGAAAAAGTCCTATGTGTCGTAGGCTTGATTCCCTATTATCAAAATGTGATTGGGTCCTCAATGTGCTAGACTTACCAAGATCCACTGAGGATTTTAGAGCTGATGGGCTATTAGGAAGTGAGCACTTGTTGGCAGAAGTAGGTCACTTGGGGTGAGGAGTCATGACTTTGAAGGGTATATCCTGCTCCTGGCATCTCAGTCTCTCTTACCCTGTTTGCTGGTCAACAGGTGATCGGCTTCCTCTGCCAGGTGCTTCCACTGCCACTATGTCCTGCCTCACCTCAGGCTCAACTCAATGCAATCAACTGACCTTAGACTGAAACTTCTGATACCATGATTCTCCTTTAAGGTGTTTCAACAGATTTATTGTCATAGAGAGAAAAACTGATTAACACAGGGATATAGCACATGAATTTGGCATTACAATACAAATGAATTTAGTTCGCTAGCTATAGTCCATCTTTTCACTTAAGTTTTAAATATTTCCATTTCAATCTCCTTTGTAATCCATTTCTATCAAGAGATACTCCCTTTGAACTTCATGTACGGTTATCATTTTCTTTTAAATTAATTTGATTTAAGAAATGAATTTAAATATATTAATTAAATCATAATGTATTATACTTGTTACCAAACAAGCTAATAAATGTACAGTTGGTTTGTAAATGACAGAGGTGTGACAAATGCTGCCCTAAGACATATTATGTGCTGAGAACTGCCCATTGCTGTGTGTAATGCCAAGGAAAAGAAGTCAATATCCTGAGCATTCAATTCTGCACAACACCAGAGTCTGTCTGTCAAGGTGTCAAGTAGTGCCTATACAACATTTCATGGGTTAACACAGCCACAGGGGCCACTATTGCAATGGATAGGTTCATAAATTTGTCTGGTAAAGAGATAATGAACTGAAATGAATTCAAACAGTATATTAGTTACAAACACAGAAAAAGCAAGATCATCATTGTGTCAGATCCTTGCTTCCCTAGTCCCATAGTTTAACACTAAATCAGAAGTAGTTGGTAACACATATCACAGGACACTCTTCTTAGAGCTATACTCTAAAGCAAAGCAAGACAAAGTGACCTGTGCTCAGGTGGAACTGGAAATGGATGTGAAATGGCTTGTGTCAACCCCAACAAGATAAGGGAGGCAGGTGAGAAATTGTTTAGTGGTAGCTCCTCGCTAAACTACTTGCCTCTCCTTTCTCCAGGGAGAATTTAAGAATGTTCTTGCAAGATCCAGTCAGATTACATTCTAGCCTTGGCCACATGTGCTATGTTGTTGACATGCATGGACCCAAGGGCAACACGTCCACATATAGTGGAACATCTTCCCTCCAGGATCTGTTAGAAAAAAACAGCAGTCAGTGCCTATAAACATTACATTTACAATGTTGCTTCCTAAACTGTGGAGATGTTTTTCCTGTTTGAGATCATTACAAAAGATGGGTTAAGCCATACATGTCAGGAAACATCTGGGATGCTAGAAACTAAAAGACCAATGACACATGGTCCTTACTATGAGGGATATCATACTGTGGTAATTAGATACTATAAACTGAAAAACATTTGAATTACAAATGCAGAATAACAGGAAAGGGACCCAGTAAAAATCAAAACAAAATATAGTAAATGGGGTAGCCTAGAAGCAAGAATTAAACACAGAGGAGGACTCACTGTCAGAGTGAAAGAGGTCAGCTGACATACTTGATGGTTCTGACATGTGGCATTTATGCCTGCCATTTAAAAGCTGAACTAACTTGATGAGAAAATTTGTTTTCCTTCTAAATGGATTTACAGACAGCCTAGTCTGTTCTTCTGCCATTTGTGCTTTTTACTTTTATTTTCTTTTACATTTTTATTAGCATATATTAGTTGTACAAAGTGTTTTCATTGTGATGTCCACATACATTCATACAATGTGCTCTGACCAAATTCACCCCCTCTATCAATCACTCTCATCCTTTTTTCCCCTTTCTTAATACAATTTTAAAAGGTTACATTGTTCTATATTCATACCATTCCAGATATCTCTTTGTTTTTATTTACATGGGATATCACGGTCCATCCTTCAATTTTTTAACCTATTTGTCTTTTAATACAAACTGAGTCTTATTAGATAGCATTAGGTTGGATTATTTTTAATCTATACTGCCAACCTTTTTTAATTGGTGAGTTTAAGTCCTTTATGTCTAAAGTGATCACTAATATAGAGGGAATTATTTCTGTCATTTTGCTATTTGTTTTCTGACTTATCTTTTCTTTCCTTTGAGACAGAGTCTTGCTATGTAGCACAGGCTAGCCATGAACTTGAGATCCTCAGCTTCCTGAGTGCTGATATTTCAGTATGTGCCATCACACCTAGAGCTATGTCTTATCTTTTTTGTTACCTCCTGCAGTAGTCTTTTTGTTTGTTTTTCTTCATAGTGGGTAATTTTTATTCCACCCTTACTTCCTTTTCTTGAATTTAAACCAATAAAACTTCAAGAGCATACAAAACACTTTTCATACATACTCCATCCAACTTCATGCTTGGATGAAAAACTTCATTCTTTTTCAAAATATGTCTTTATGTATTGTCTGTACACTATCACAAATTTATAATTATTGCTTTTGTGCATTTGTCTTTTAAATCAGGTGAAAAACAGAGCAGTGATAAGCCAAAACTATAATGTTACCTGTATTTTTAATGATACCTATATTTTATGATTTTATAATTATATCAATACTTTTATCAAAAGCCTTTATTTCTCCACATGGTTTCAAGCACTGTCTGCTATCTTTTCATTTAAGCCTTAAGGACTTACTTGGCACTTTTTGTAGAGAAGTTCTGCTAGTGATGAATTCCTTCAACTTTTGTTTATCTGGGAATGCCTTACTTTCTCCTTCACTTTTTAAGGATAGTTTTGCCAGGTACAAAATTCTTCATTGACAGAGTTTTCCATTCAATGCTTAAATCATGTCTTCCCACTGCCTTTTGAACTCTGTGGTCTTTGACAGGAAATTGGCTGTTACATTATTAAGGATCATTTATATACTGAGAGTTCCAGTTTTATCATCTGCAAAACAGGAATTATAAAACTTACTATTGCCTGATAGGAGAATTACAGAGAGTTCCTAAACACCTGAAGATATTTTTTGAATGGTTGTTTTGAAGGACTAAGAAGGGAAGACACAAGTGGAGTGGAGATGGACACCAATGATCAGTAGGTCTAAATATATCTTAGACCCAGCCTCCCCTTCCCTGTTTTGACCCTTGAGCATCCTTTATTCCTTTTAATGGCCTGTATTCTCAGTCACATTCAGAGCCTCCCTTTATAGACAATAGTTTAGTGTGACAGAGCCTACTAATGGCTCTCCATTTTAGTGGGATTGTAACTGCCTGGCTGAAGTCTACTTCACAAGCTGCCCTTCAGCTAACATGGTCTGGTTAACAAGATATGGCCAGTGTGATGGAGGGAAAATGATGTGCACAGCCTCTGGCTTAGGGTCTTTTCTTCATCTTGCAATTCCTTTATAAACAAATTTACTAAACAAAGAAGGAAACATAAAGTGTTGAGGCACAAAATTCAGCTATCACTCTAACAATGTGATCTGTTTTAACTACATACATGTAACTTTTCTTTAAGGATTGTACAAGGATAACAGCATTAAAATAAATAACAGTTGAATATTAGAAACATTATCATAAACAAATCAAATAATTTCTGATAATTTCTAACTTCTTCCTTGTTGGCATTACTTTGATTACATAGCAATACTTAAGTGAAATGCTACTGGGTATGAAAAATTATGTAAACTGACTTTCCTTAATAACATTTACTATAAGCCATAGATTTCAGAATATGCAACAATAATATCATTTCAGTTATTTCATAGTAAATTTTATACACAAAAGTTGGTTAATAATTTCTAACATTTAATCAGAATAAAATGATATCTAAAATTATATCCGTAACCAACTCTGCCAGTGGTTATCTCTGCAACCTGGGGAGAGTAACTAGTCAACTCAGAGAAGTTTTTCTCTGAAGTAAATCATATAGTTTTGTAAGGTTACTTTAAAGACTTTGCATTTTGTTACAAACACGCTACTTGATTTCTTTGGATTTTTGCTATGAAAATTGATCAGGAAAGATACACAGTAAATAAAATTTCCCTAGTCCCACTGAGAAGCAGAAAAGGAATACACACACACACACACACACACACACACACACACACGCACATTTTAGGAACATGTATTTTTAAGTGGATTCAATAGTTCTTTCATAAATAAAAATCAAGGTATGGCTATAGTCAAAAAGAAATATCTAAGTTATAATTAGTATAGTTTTTTTAATTTAAGGTCTCATGTTTGTACACACACATATGTGTGGAGATGGATACACACACTCTATTTCAGCATAAAAACATACTGTATCTGGCTTTCTTAAGGAGCCAGTTAGTAAGAAGATTAATTCACATTCATTGGATGGTACCATCTGTGGATGTCTGTGTAATGGTTGTAGATATTAATTCAAAGTTTCCTTGGGTCTCACTCAAGGTCTCTTATTTCTCTTTAGGTGCTAGGGATAAAACCTAGGGGCTTGACATATGCTAGGCAAAAAACGTTCTACCACTGAAATTGTCCTCCAGCCTATAAGTTCCATATATTGTAGAAAGAAAATAGAGACTGGAAATACTGAAAAGAGCCAGAGCTCAGTGGTTGCATTTGCCTATTGTGTGTGATGCCTACACACACACACACACACACACACACACACACACACACACACACATACATACACACATACACACACACACACTCACTGAATTGACATTCTGACATTTAATACAAAAATTTTGACACTTCTTCATATCAGTTCTTTCAAACATTTTTGCCTATGGACCATGACATGTACTTTTTACAATGGAAGCAGAAGCTAAAGGACTTAGACATTACATAATTCAACTTGATTGCTATTTTAAAAAGAAAAACTTGCAAATTTAGAGGATTTTAAACATTATGATGTATTCTGCTTTATGTATTTGAGGAGGGACAGTGCTGGAGTTTGAATTCAGGGCTTTGCACTTGCTAGGCAGGTGCTCCAACACATGAGCCATGCCTCCAACCCTTTTTTGCTTTATGCCTTTTAAAAAATTTTTAATTTTTGTTAGCATATAATTGTTTTACTGTGGGTAGATTGTGGTATTTACAAAAGTGCTTACAACATGTCCTAGTTAGATTCATCCTCTTCATTATTCTCCTTTGTTTCCCCCTACTCCCTACTTAGAATAGTTTCAACAGGGCTCATTGTTCCATTTTCATACATAAGTACATATTTTCCACCATATTTGCCCTCTTCACCCTTTCCTTATGTCCTCCTCCTCACACCTGTACCAACCCCATACAGGATCTGTTTTACTTTCATGTCCTTCATTCATTTTTGAAAAAAGTCATTTTGTTTGTTTAAGATAGCTAAACAGGGAGTTTCATTATTACATTTCCATGTGTATTTGTATTATATCCCAAATTGTTTCACCCTTTCTATTTTCTGCTTTCTACCTTAGTTCCCTTCTTAGGATAATTTCAACAGGTTTAATTATTTTTATATTCATTCTTATATAGAAAGTACATGAACCATATTCATCCTCTTTACTTCTTTTTACTTCCTTCTTTTACCGCCCCCCTCCCCACCCCCGTTAGTGCCCACCCCTTAGAGTGACCTGGTTTTCATTCTTACTCTACATTGTTTAGGTGTTTGTTCATTGTTTAGTGGGATTTTTGTCTTGGTATTATACCCGTGCATGTATTGTGCTTAAGTCAATATAACTCCCCTCCACTGCACTTCCTTGCTCTTTTCCCCCTAGCCTGTGTTGTTTGTTTCCAGTGTGTTTCACTGTGTCTTGTTTCTACACAGATGTGATGTACTTCATTATTTGTTGCTACCTTTCTTTCCTTTTTAACTCCTCCCTTGGTCTCCTCTACCAGTCCTGCTTTTGAATGCATGCTATATATTTATTTCTATGTATATATAATATTCTTTGTATTGGCCTATATTCCACATATGAGAAAAAACGTAGCCTTTGGCTTTCTAAAGCGCGCTAACTTCACTTAAGGCGATGTTCTCTAGTTCAATCCACTATCTTCAAATGACAAAATTTCATTCTTCTTTATGGCTGGATAAAATTCCATTGTGAATAAATATCACATTTTCTTGATGAGCATATTGACTGTTTCCATAACTTAGCTATTGTGAATAATGCTGCAATAAACGTGGGTGTGCAAGTATCTTTATTGTAACCTGACTTATACTTCTTCAGGTATATCCCTAAGAGTGGTATTGCTAATTGTATGGCAGTTCTATTTTTAGTTTTTTGAGCAGCCTCCATACTGTTTTCTACAGTGATTGTACTAATGTACATTTAAACCAACAGTGTATAAAAGTTCCTTTTTCCCTACATTCTTGCCAACATTTGCTGTTCTTTGCATTCTTGATGATAGACATTCTAACAGGAGTGAGGTAGAATCTTAGCATGGTTTTGATTTGCATTTCCTTTATGGCCAGGGATGGTGAGTATTTCCTCATGTGGCTTTTGGCCATTTGTATTTCTTTCTTTGATAAAGCTCTGCTCAGTTCATGTGCCCATTTCTTCATTGGGTCATTGATTTTGGGGAAGTTTAGTTTTTTGAGCTCCCTGTATATTCTGGTTATTAATCCCTTGTCAGATGTATAGCTGCCAAAGATTTTCTCCCATTCTCTGGGTTGCCTGTTCAATCTGGTGACCATTTCCTTTGCTGTGCGGAAGCGTTTTAGTTTCATGCAGTCCCATTTGTCAATCCTTTCTCTTAGTTGTGGAGCCATTTGACTTCTATTAAGGAAGTCATTGCCTATGCCTATAAATTCCAATGTATTCCCTGGTCTTTCCTGCACTAGCTTCAAAGTTTCAGGTCTTATATTAAGGTTCTTAATCCACATTGAGTTGATATTTGTGCAGGGTGAAAGACATGGATCTAATTTCAGTTTTCTAGATTCAGACATCCAATTTTCCTAGTAACATTTGTTGAAGAGGCTGTCTTTTCTCTATCGAATATTTTGGGCACCTTTGTTACAAATCAGGTGGGCGTAACTGCATGGATTCATAGCTGGGTTTTCTGTTCTGTTCCACCGGTCTTCATGTCTGTTTTTGTGCCAGTACCATACTGTTTCTATTGTTAAGGCTCTGTAGTATAGTTTGAAGTCAGGTATTGTGATACCTCCAGCGTTGCTCTTTTTACTCAGTATTACCTTGGGTATTTGTAGTCTTTTGTGCTTTTGTGCTTACATATGAACTTTAGGGTTGATTTTTCAATCTCTGTAATGAATGTCATTGGAATTTTGATGGGGATTGCAACAAATATTTAGATTGCTTTCTCTTTTTTTTGATATGATCATGTGCTTTTTGCCTGGGACTGACTGTGGACCGTGATCCTTCACATAGCCTCTCACAAGTGTGCCCCACCACGCCCACCTCTTTTCTAGAGATGGAGTCTCGTAACTTTTGGCCAGGGCTCAATTTGAGCAAGATCCTGCAAATCTCCACCTCATGAACTGTTGGGATTATACATGTGTGCCACCATGTCTGACCCTCTGTTTTATTTCTATGAATTTATTTTCCACTTAAGAAAACAGACTTGTGCTGCAGGCATGGCTCAAGCAGTAACTCACCTGCCTATCAAGCATAAAACCCTGGGTTCAAACCCCAGTACTTTCAAAAAAGAAAGAAAAGGAAATAGAGTTCAGTTCTAAACATTATTCATGCTTTTTGCTAGAATTCAAAGATGGTGTTTTCTCTGGCAAAATTGTCCCAGAACAAAGTAAATACTTTCCTAATTTACAGCATAAACTTCCTTTAATGTAAGTATGTGATAATTAGGATATACTATCAATCCTTTAAATTTCATAAAAGCTATTATTAAGATGGTCATTGTGGCTATTTTGCAGATGTTTCATCTTAGTTAATTATCAGTTATTTTAATCTTTATCAACTTCATCACCACCTTTTAAAATAAATATTTGCTGTATAATATGTTTAGAGGTTGAAAGAAATATAGAGAGTTTAACAGGTTGAAAATGAGACCATCTCACTTTAGGGATTAATAAATCCATACGTATTTTAGATAAAAAGATTTGAGGAATTTCAGTATTTAAAACCTTTCTTTTCTATCACTTATTTTTGTAGACATAATGCTTTTGCCATAATATTCACTATTTTAAAGTATATAGTTCATTGGTTTTCATCAACTAGTTTGTGCATACATAATTCTATAATGCTTTCATCACCCCAAAAAGGAACTCCTGGTCTGGGGATGCAGTTGACAGGTGGAGTACTTTCCTAACATGCAAAAAGCCTTTGGTTCAGTCCCCAGCACTGAAAAAAAAACCTCCTTACCTTTAGCAATCAATTTCTATTCCTTTTAGTCATTGCAACCACTAATCTAATTTCTATCTCTATATATTTGCCTATTATTCTCATTTTGCATAAATGGAATCACAGAATATGTGGCCTTTATGTCTGGCTTACTGTTTTCAAGATTCATTTCTATTATACCATGCACCAATGTCATTCCTTTCTATTCTCCAATAATACTCCATTGTATGAACATGCCTCATTTTGCTTATACACTAACCAGTTCTTGGACATTTGTGTTGTTTCTACTTCTAAGCTATTATTAATAATGTTGCCATGAACATTAGTATGTAGGTATTTGTGTAAATATGTTTCAAGTTCTCTTGAGAGAACTCTGCAAGTGACAGTTCCTTGGTGCATCCCAAGGTACCCAGCCTGGATTGGACTTGTTGTAGCCCTGGGTGCTCCTGGCCTCCTTGGTCTTGCCTGCCATTCCCTTCCTCAGCCTGTGCTTCTAGGTTCCCTATATCCCATGCCAGGTAACACACACACACACACACACACACACACACACACACACACATACCCCACAGCACATCATATTCATGGTGTTCACTTAACTGACAGAAATATACATACAAAATTCACTGTCACACTCCTGACAGATAGCACACAATGCAGGCAATGAAAACAGAGAAAGAGAGAGACAGAGAGAGACACTCAGTCAGGCTAGAACGCCTCTCTCCGCTGCTATGACACAAGTTCCTGAGGAAGTATACACACCCATAGGCACTGGTCTTATAGTCTGATTCTGCAGCCATGTGTGTTTCCCTGTTTATAGTATTTCTATCACTTCAGAAATAGCCCAGGCTTGACCTCATGGGGTCCACGTGCCAGTGAAATGCCTCCCCTGTCCCTAACAGAGTATGGGTGTCATGGTTGGATAAGGAGCTCTAGTTTATCCAGGAAGACTTGGTCAGGGGGACTCTGTGTTGCTTTTCACACTGCATTTATGGGAAGAAGGGTCACCACACTGTTAGTCATGAATGTCTTCAGTAGGGCAAAGACAAGGAAGCATCTCTTCTACTTTCTTCTTTGTATATTTCCATTTTGCATATATTTTTTCGTCAAGAAGCATGTTATCATTTTTGCATAAAAATATATTTATTTTCAAAAGAGAAAAACATAAAGCCCCTAAAAGTTCAGTAAGAAATGTACATACCTATATTTGACCACAGACATCTGGAGACAGGTCTGTCAAGCCAGCAAGTGCCTCAGAATCATGAAGCCACAAGGCCTTTCTCTGGTGCTTGGAGCAGTAGGAACCACAGGTGGGGCACTTGTGGATGTAGAACCCCATGGGACACCATGACGATGCCCAGTTTGTAAGTTCCAGGAAAAAGGATCTGTCACTGCTGATTATACCAAGGCTTCGGGAACTATAGTTCTATAACAAGTAGTCAGATTGAAGTAGTAACAGTTTTCCAACAGAGAAAAGCCCTGACCTGATGGATTCACTGCTGAATTCTACCAGACCTCTAAAGAACTGACATCAATACTCCTCAGTCATTTCCATGAAATAGAAAGGGAAGGAAAAGTACCAAACTCTATAAAGCCAGCATTACCCTAATATCAAAACCAGGTAAAGACACAAAAGAAAGTTATAGGACAATATCCCTGATGAACATAGACGCAAAAATGCTCAATAAAATATGTGTAAATCCTAACACATTAAAAAGATCATACACCATGATTAAGTACATTTCATTGCAGGGATGTAAGGATAATTTAGCCTTTGCAAATCAATGTAATGTGACACATAAACAGAGTCAGGGACAATAATCACATGATCATCTTAACAGATGCAGAGAAAGCCTTTGACAAAATTCAACATCCTTTCAGGATAAAAGATCTAAAAAACTAGGAATAGTTTTTCCTCAACATTATAAAGGTTATATATGACAAATCCATAGCCAACATCATACTGAATAGGGAAAAACTGAAACCATTTTCTCTAAAGCCAAGAATACAACAAGGGTGTCCATTCTCTTCACTCTTATTCAATATAGTACTAGCATTCTTAACCAGAGCAATAAGACAGGAGAAAGAAAGGGATTCAAGTAGGGAAGAAAGAAGGCAAATTATTCCTGTTTATAGATTATATGATATTATACCTAAAAGAAACTAAAAAATCCACCAAATCCTCTTAGATTCTTATAAATACAATCACCAAAGTTGCAGGATATAAAATTAGTATACGAAAATGAGTTGCTTTTCTATGCACCAATAATGAACAGACTGAGAAAGAAATTAGAAAGACATTCCATTCACAATAGCATAAAAGATAAAATACCTAGGAATAAATTTAATGAAGGAAGTGAAATACATACAATGAAATGTATAAATCATTGAAAAACATCAGAAGAATGAAGGTGCTGGGAGCATGGCTCAAGTGGTAGAGTGCCTGCCTAACAAGCACAAGGCTCTGATTTCAACACTCCCTATTGCCACAAAAAAGAAAGATGGAAGGACCTCTCATGCTCATGAATCAGCAGAATGCATATTGTAAAAATGACTACGCTACCAAAAGCAACCTATACGTTCAATGCAATCCCCATCAAATTTCTAACAACATTCTTCACAGGAAAGAAAAATCAATCCTAATATGCACACAACAAAGACTTCAAATTACTGAAGCAATCCTGAGCAAAAAGAGCAATGCTGGAGGTATCACAATACCTTACTTTAAATTATACTACAGATCCATAAAACAGCAATAAAAACAGCATGGTCCTGGCACATAAACAGACACAAAGACCGATGAAAAGAACAGAAGACCTAGATACAAATCCATGCACCCATAGCCATTTGATTTTTGACAAAGAAGCCCAGAATAGATGTTGAAGAAAAGATGACAGCCTCTTCAACAAATGGTGCTGGAAAATCTGGATTTCCCTGTGTGGAAGACTGAAGCAAGATGACAGTTTCTCACCTTATACTGGTATCAACTCAAAGTAGACTAAAGATTTTTAATGTAACATCTGAAATTGTGAAACCACTACAGAAAAGAATAGTGAAAACACTGGAACATACAAGCATAGGCAATCACTTCCTGAATAGAACTCCAATAGCTCAGCAATTAAGAGAAAGGATTGACAAATGGGACTACATCAAACCAAAAATCTTCTGCACAGCAAAGGAAACAGCCACCAGACTGAAGAGGCAATTCACAGAATAAGAGAAAATTTTTGCCAGCTAAGCATTTGTCAATGGATTAATAACCAGAATTTACAGGGAACTCAAATTACTGAACTCCCAAAGATTCCACAACCCAATGAAGAAATAGGCAAATTAACTGAACAGACATTTTTCAAAGGAAGAAGTATAAATGGTCAATAAATACATGAATAAATTCTCAATGTCTCTTCCCACAAAGGAAATGTAAACCAAAACTACATTAAGACCTCACTCTAGTCAGGATGGCTATCACCTAGAACACAAGCAACAACAAATGTTGGTGAGGATACAGAGAAAAAGGAACTCTTATGCACTGTTGGTGGGAATATAAATTAGTATTACCACTACGATAAGCAGTATGAAGATTCCTCAAAAAACTAAAAATATAACTATCCAGTGGTACCATTCCTGGGCATATACCTGAAAGAATGTAAGTCAAGATACAATAGAGAATTGCACACCCATTTTTATTGCAGCACTATTTACAATAGCCGAGCTATGGAAACAAGCCAGATGTCCTATAACTGATAAATGGATTAAGAAAATGTGATATATATATATATATATATGGAATGGAACTAGAGATGAACATGTTAAGCAATATAAGCCAGGGTCAGAAAGACAAAGATTTAATGTTTTCTTTCATATGTGGAAGATTGATCCAAAAGATGAATGTGAACACAAATACAAACATGATCAAATATATGTATTTTATTTATATATATATATATATATATATATATATATATATATATATATATATATATATAATGTAAAACATGTTTGTAGTGGGAGTATTTGAGGGGATGGGGGAGTGAGGAAAAATATTGAAATACATTGCATCTGTCTAAGAAGGCACTTCAAAACGTATTAAATGCTATTGAATTATTAATAGGGGACAGAGGGAAAAGGGTAAAGGAGAGCAATCTGTTTAAAATAAAGTATATTTCACAGGTGAAATACCGTGGCAAAATCCCTTTAAAAATGAAGCACAGGAATGTAAAATAGGTCCTGTTAAGAGGTGAGCACTAGTGGAAAGGTGAAAGTGAATGGAGAGGGTGAAGGAGGTTCAATACGGTAGATGTGCTTCATACTCTTGTGTGAAAGTAAAAAATGGAGCCTGTCAAAATCATTTTAAGTAGGGAGAGGGGGATGAGGGAGAATGTAACCAAGGTACATTGTAAGCATATATGGAAATCTCACGATGCAACCCCCTGTACAACTAATATATATGTTCATAAAATGTTTAAAAAATAAAAAGATATACTCTGGAAAGAGACTGTTCATTAGTATGCTCACCTTGGGGTTACTGACTCAACAGGATTCAAAACCATGTCTTCCTGACTCTAGGCCTTTGCTCACAGTTCCTGGGCTTGACTGGCTCTCAGGCAAAGGGCTTATGTACTCTGGCTGAGGTTCTGTCTGTGAGAGTATAGGGACCAGAGATGGCCTGGGAGGTGTTGCACTACAGGAGGTAGCACTTCAGGCCTTCAACCCTCTAGGGATGATGAATGGCACAGGATGAGAGGTAGCCCATGGAAGAGAAAGAAGCACTCTCACCAAAGGAGGCAGTTGTGCAAAGGCACAAAAGGTAGGCAAGGTGAGTGTATCCAGGCCCAATCCTCAGAAAATAGGTACCAGTTTGGAGACAGCTGTGATTCCAGACACCCTAGGCCCTGAGCCTCATGGTTTCCTCTGTCCTAGACTCTGTTAAGTACTGGCAGGTCCTCATACTGCTCAACTGGAATGACTGTCTAGGACAGAGGGCATGTCCACTCCCCTCACCTTCCAAATCCTCATGAACAAATGTGGTTTCTTACTGCAGTTGAGCATGATGATCACAGACAGCATCTCTGAAACTGGCCATCCTTGAAGGGCCTCCCTCCTATCTCACCAAAAGCTTGATTCCTCTCTCTTGACAAGTCCTTTTCACACAGCAGTTACACAATGTCCCCTCCCCATGTCTTCATATAATGTAGTACTTGGTCCATGGTACATGCCTTCCAGAGGACCACCTGATCCCCAAGCCCTTATACTGCCTAGCACTGGGTACTTCCCCAGCCCTATACAGTGAAGTCATTGCCTTGGCCTTTCCACTAAAAGGCGACTCAGCAAAAGGGAAGAAGTGAGGTTGGCACTCTGGGGTATTCGATAAAAATGACTGTGGAGTGAATGAATGAATCGTAGGGAACTAAGGACCATTTACTCCAAATGTCTTGTTCTGCACTGAGTATCTGGGGCTCAGAGAGGTGTAAAGACTTGTCTGAGTCATCCAGAAAGGCACAGATGTAGCTGGGATATGAACTGGCACTTTTCTCTAGAAAGGCAGTGACAAAATGTCCCACATCCACCACCATTAGTGCTGCAAGGCTAGTTCCTCCTGTCTTCTTTCTTCTGCCATGAAGAAATCACTTGTCACACCTGCACCCCAGGATAATCCTATGTCAGGAACTGGGTGAGTTCCCTCAAGAAGTCAAGGAAGAAAGGCTGTAGAGGTTTACAACTGTAATACCAGCTGCTCGGGAGGTAGAGATGGGGGAAGCACAGTTCAAGACCAGCTAGGGCAAAAAGGGTAAACCCTTTCTAAAAATAGCTAAAGCATAAAAAGGGGTCCTGGTGAGGCATGGCTCAAGTTGTGTAGACACTGCTTAGCAATAATGAAACCCTGAGTTCAAACCCCAGTACTGCAAAAAAAAAAAAAAAAAAGGTCAAGAAATATCTGTGAAGGGGTAGCTTTGGAAATCCACAAGTAAAGAAAGAGTGCTAACATCCCACTTATTACCAACCCAGCTCTGAACTCAACAAATTATTGAATTTAGGGATCACAATGTCACTGAAGTCATGCCTCATGAGGTGTCCTATATGATGTGATCAGAGTCAGGGATAAATGTTTTAACAGGGTCAGGGCTAAGCATGAGACCAGGTTCAGCATGTGATTGGTGTCAGTATGTTGCCAACTTCATGACTTATAAATATGAGCAGGGCTCAGTATTTGGACTTGGTCAGGGATCTTCACATAATGTGGGCTGGTGTTTGGCATGGACCAGATTAAAGCTCAGCACATGCTGGGTTAAAGGCTCAGCATGTAACCAGAGTCACAGAGCAGTGTGTGATCAGGATAAGGACTCAATGCTTAACAAGGACAAGGGCTCAGTGTGTGAGCAGAGGAGGCCTCAGTATCTGACTGCTGTCAGGGTTCAAGTAGTCATTGGGATGATAGGCCACAACATGACTAAAATTTACGTACAGTAAAGCAGTGACTATAGCACATCTATCATCCCCTTGGAGAAGGAAATCCTGATCAGCTGGGTTTCAGGGCCTGGCTCCATGTTCTGTGTCACCTGGATCATCCCTGCCAGTGCTATCATCACATTTCTTTTGTCTTTATTTTCTGGATGCTTCACTGCTCATTATCTGTGAGATCTTTGAGAACACCTATCCTGTATTAAATATTCCTAGATCCTTAAAGCTTACTTATCCCAGAGGTGAGAACCTCAATTGTAACGAGTACTTGACTTCTTTTTTCTTTTTCAGTAGCATGATGATACTAATTTAATCAAACATAGTTATTTTTATACAACTGTCAGAAATACATTGTAAGTAAGAGTAGGACAGGATAACTCATCCTAAATATCTGAGATGTAACACAACACAATAATTTTACGTCAGTGGGATTTAGTGCGATCCTTCAAAAAGGTGTTACAGCAATTATGCAAATAAGAATTGCAGTATGTTCAAAATGTACCTGTATGGATGAAAAAACC
Organism: Castor canadensis; assembly: GCF_047511655.1. Lineage (NCBI taxonomy): Eukaryota > Metazoa > Chordata > Mammalia > Rodentia > Castoridae > Castor > Castor canadensis. The sequence continues at coordinate 94,352,146 of NC_133405.1, forward strand.
TCTGACACAATGGTGAGATTAAATGTAATTAAATCTTAAATGTAATTAATGGAGACCACTGTGTGATGGGACTGTGGGTAAGAGTTGCCTTTAATTTTACACATGATTACAGAAAATTTCCAGAGTGAGTTAAATAACTTACTGATAAGGGGCCAAACACCCCAAAACAAATAGGTACAAGAAGATCTTTCAGAGAAACCTTAACACAAGTACCTAGGCAGCCACATGGGAGAAATGCCAATTTGAAAAGCAAAGTACTGTGTCCACACGCGGTGAGGTTTATTGAGGAATCCCCAAAAGATAGTACCTTATTCCCCAGCTCAAGCTCCAGGCAAGCACAGAAACGGTAGGGGAAGGGGGGAAAGGGAAGAAAAACAAAGCAAAATCTTCTTCCAATGAAAAAGTCTCCGGGTTAAGTTTTTTAAAACGGGAAGGGCGGGGGAAGAGTCTGCGCAGGACACGAATAAGGCGCAACACTGCCATTTACCGGCGGAAGAAACACAAAGTCTCCAAAGCCTTCCTGGAGAAGCAGCCTGTGATGGACTAGAATGAGAAAACAGAGAACCACAACACAACAACATGAAAGCCTTTCATGCACATCCTTCCAGTACTACTACAACACTACTCCACAATACTAGCAACCTTCCTCCCTTACAATGGCCCCCCTGGGCAGGAATAAAGCAAAACATGCTGGGAATCATTTTCATTATTACCCGAAATTATTACAGAAAATTTCGACTGAGATTACATAGTGTCTATAGCAAGAATTTACAGAGAAGCGGAAATACAAATAGTTGGGACCCAAGGTAGTACCAGAGAAGAAACGCATAGTTGAAAATCAAAGGGTCGAGGTTTACTCTGGGAACCCCCAGAAAACCAAGCCACAATCCACACCTCCAGCTGCCTGCGGACAGACTAGGCAGGGGGCGGGAAAAAACCATAACCAAAACCAAAACCCCTCCTAAACTCATAAGTAGAAAAAGGCTCCAAAGCCGTTTTTTTCAAGCACGCAGGGCGGGGGCAGGGCCGCTGCATGGAGCAACACTGCCACCTAGCGGGCAGAGAAACCGGGAGCCATGGCTGCCGGAACAAACTCCCATTTTTCTGCTGTTTTCACGTGCAGACCCTTGGAGGTGAAAGCTGGGGAAGCCAAGCTGGATGAGGGAGAGGACCACTAATACTTGCCAAAGTGGGTCCGTGTAACCATTCCCAACAACGAAGCAACCGCGGCGGAAACTCCCAGAGTGAGGTTAAACCCCAGGACAAATAGAGGAAACAATGAAAATATCTTTCAGAGCAGAAATACAAATAGCCCGGATACCTAGGTAGTCCACCAAAGAAATGCCAACTTGAAAAGTAAAGGGTTTTGTCTACAGGCGGTGAGGTTAGGGAGTTGCCCTAAAGCTGCAACTTAATCCCCCAGCTCCTGCTGCAGGCAGGAACTGGCATGGTAAAGGAAAAGAAAAAAGAAAAACAAGGGCTCCCCACTTTTTTCAAGTAAGAGGGGCAGGGAAACAGGCGTGCAGGAAACCTGCACGGTGCAACACTGCCATCTAATGGCCGTAGAAACAGGACCATAATTAGGGAAAACCTTTTTCTTTTCCTGCTCAGAACCGTGGAGATGAAGGCTGGAGAAGCCAAATGGGATGGGGGACAGGCCCACAGGATGCACGAACATCTGTGGAGAACCATCCGGAGCAAGGAAGCGTTCCTAGACCTAACCTCCAAACCACAGCAACAGCAGCAGGAAGTCCCGGCCTCGCCGGAAGCAGGCCGCGGCTCCTGACCTAGGATTGGCGGGTTCTGGGCGTGCGCGTGGGAGTCCAGCGAGGGCGCTGCCAGTCTCCCACCCGGAGTTCGCCTGCACTTTCCTTCCAATGCTGTCGCTACCTGTAAGCCAGGGGTGGGACCCGGGGCATCCAGGATCTGCCGCCACCATCCCACGATCGCGACCCGTGCCACTCCCCTTATGTAGTGCTGCGGCTCACTACAGTGTGTGGACGGCCTTGTCACGCGGCGGCGCACACACTCGCTGTCTTCCTGTCAGCCCTCACCCTTCTGATCCTGACTGCACGCTTCAGAGCCCACGGGGCTGAGCAGCCTCCATTGGAGCCTCTCCTCCTCTGCGATGTTCTGGTCTTCCCCACCTAAGTGTCCCCGCCACGCCCCGCGGCCATGCCCTGGGCATCAGGCGAGGGCGGGCCACTCAGTGATGTCCAGCAATACACAGGCGCCCTTCCTGTATCTGACCACCTGAGCAGTGATGAGAAAACCCTTAAAGCCTTCTGAATTATGTTGCCTCTGTACTCAGTAACAAAAAAAAGGTCACATTTCTTACTAAAAAACAAAACAAAACAAAAAACTTTAAATGTTCTGTGAACAATCTGAATTTTTACTGACAGCATCTTTGCCATTAAAACACTGATTTGGATATAAAGCTCTTCACTAATTTTCACTTCTCACAGTCTCCTGGAGGGCAGGCCTTGGGTCAGGGGTCAAGAGAATTTCCCTTGAAATCTACAACCAGGTACTAGGCCAGAGGCCTGACTCTGGGATTCCAACATATCAGGTTAGGCCACTCACCCCAAAGGAATCAAATAAAAATAATAGTGAAAAGGCAGGAAAGGATCTTATTTAAAATGGCATTTGGAAAGGCAGAAATTAAGCATTTCCACCCATCATCATAGTACTGCCATGATTAACAAGAGGACATGTCTACTTGGTCATACTGTGGTCTAATTCATCATCTCGGTTCTGCTTGTACAATATATCTCTGGAGAAGTCCTTATCTCTGGAGAGGACACTAGATGATTATTCCTTCCTGGGGGAGTGATCTTATCATAGGGTGATCTATCTCTAAGTGTATGCTATTACAGGAATCCAAGGTGACTGCAGGTTAAGGATAATGACTAAAGACTTTTAGGTACCATTTCTGTGGTATGGAACAACACATTTTTAAAAATTGACATTAAGATCTGTTACTCTTATCTTTGTACCTTCAGCCTTGAGGTGGGATGAGATGGGTTAGTAGCACCAGTTTGTAGACACAAACTCCTTGAATGATTAACGTGTACATGCAGAGTTAAACGGGTGTCTAACCCAAAGTAAAGGAAACAGATACAAAATGAAGACACAGATGGAAGGTTATTGTCCTACTTTTAGTTACTTTGGACCCCAGTACCACCAATACATATGGGGAACATAACATATAATGAATGACCTTTAAATTAGCTTTTTATAGTGCATAAGAGCCCTGGAAACCCAGGTGCTAAGAATCCACAGCTGCCTGCCCCTGGGTGGAGCTATTTTTCTTTTTCCCCTCCTCTATCTGAAGAGCAAAAATGCAACACAGAGAACTGCAGAACAAATGCTGCAAGTATCTGGCACGTCCTAGACCCGCCAATTCATGGACACAGAACCTCTGACTGCCACCTGCACTGTCCTGGAGCTGACCCCCAAAACCACCAAGTGAAACTGCAACCCCTCCAAGTGAGTGTGTCACATCATCTGCTCTGGAGGCAACCACATAGTCCAGTGCAGCTCCTGGACAAAACAGGTGGCCTAATAAATGGAGGGAAATTTTCATCTCTGCCTGGTGGGCGTAGGGCAGAGTGCTGAGCTGACCCAGCCTATGCTGGGGCAAAACACAGAGAAAGCCCCTGACAGAAGGATCCGCACCTGGATTAGAAATTAGAGGTAAAAACCCAGAGCATTCATTGAACTGAGAGAAAACCAACTCCTCTCCATAACAAGGAAGAAATCTGGAATATATGTATACGTACGTATATATACGTATATATATAAAACATATATTATATATGTAATTTGTTGTTGCTGATCTCCTTTTCCTATTCTGTTCAAATTTCAATTTGCTTAGCCCTCTCTTGTTCCACATTCCTTTCTCTCCCCCAATTTTTTCTTCTCTTCTTTTCTCTTTTATCTTTTCTCTCCTTTTCCCCCCATCCCACTGTCCCTACCTCCTCCACACTACCCACTCACTGAATATTATACCAGCTTTACACATTACCACCTTCTTTCCTATCCCTCTGCAATCCCTGACAATAGCACCCTCCCCCACAAGGATTGAAATACACCTTTACACACATTTAGGCCTTATTACCCTGTAACCCCCACATCTCAGACCTCTTCTCCCCCTCTCCCAATCCCCCCTCCTTGCCCCTTCTTCTAGCACCATCATTTTAAGTACCTAAGTATCAATCTCTATGCAAACAACTGTTATATCCTCAATACCCACTGTTTATAGATAATATTGCCAAGGGGGTCAGATATTATGTAAATAACTGGCTTGGCACTGAATCTGTGAATTTGTTATTGCTAAGTTATACCTCCAGGTCAATGAACAGAAATAGTACAACAACCTAGCTAACAATTAAGCTAGTCAGAGCATAGAAATTAAGACAATGGAAAGATAACAAGTGATTAAAACCCCCAACTAACTAATAAACAATACATGAGCAAAGCACAAAATAGAAACATGGGGAGAAAAAGAAGGCAGAAGAATAGGACTCCTCAGAAGGCTAACAAACAAAAAAGAGGATTTGGTGGAAAGTGAAGGGGATGATGACTCCTCAGTTGCTGACATCAGAAGAATGATAAGAATGTTTAATGAGCTTTAAAAGGACATACAAAAACAACTCAATGAATCCCAAGAGAAGATGGATAAAAAAACTCAAAACTCAAGAAGACACAGAAACAACTAAATGAAATCAAAGAGGATTTCAACAAACTCCAAAACAAAACTAAGGAGATTATTTTAAAAAAAAAAGAGGTAAGTGTAATAAAGAAGACATTATAAGATATGAAAGAGCTTAACAAAGATATGAAAAGTCACAAAAAAAAGAATCAGAAACCCTAGAAAGTAAAAGTTCCTTAAGTCAAATAAAAAATACAATTCAAAGCTACTCCAGCAGACTGCAACAATTGGAAGACAGAATTTCAGGGTTCAAAGACAAAATAAATATTAAAGAATAAATGGAAGAATACTTAGAACAAAAGACTGAAGAGCTGCAAAAGGAATATGCAAGAACTCTGGACTCCATCAAAAGACCAAACCTGAGAATCATGGGCATTGAAGAAGAGGTGCAAGCCAAAATTAAAGGTAATATATAAAAAAAAAGCAGAAAATTTCCCTAATATCAAGAAAGAGATGCCCATTCAGGTAGAGGAAGCCTCCAGGACATCAAACAGATAGAACCAAAATAGAACCTCTCATGGCATGTTATAGTTAAAACAATTAGCACAGAGAACAAGGAAATAGTGAAGAGTGTAAGACAGAAAAATCAAATAACATATAAAGGTAAACCCATCAAAATAACTGCACATTTCTCAACAGAAACCTTAAAAGCAAGAAGGGCACGGGTGAGGTATTTTGAGCACTGAAAGAAAACAATTTCAGTCCTAGGATAGTCTACCAGCAAAGCTATCAATTAAAATTGAAGGAGGAATAAAAACTTTCTATGATAAACAGAAGCTAAAACAATACATGACCTCTAAACCAGCACTCAAGAAGACTCTGAGTAGAATCCTACACACAGAAGATGAAAACAAACATAGCCATGAAAAGATGAGAATTATTAAATCTCAAGAGCAGAGCAGACAAATAATCCGAGAATAGCATAGAATTAGTTGAACACACACAAACCCTTACACAACAAAAACAACTAAATAGCGGGAATCACCACATACCTCTCAATATTAACACTGAATGTGAATGGCCTCAACTCTCCCATCAAAAGCCATCAACTGATAAGCTAGGTTAAAAAAGGAAAAACCAACAATTTATTGTTAACAAAAAAACAACCTTACAGACAGAAACAAACATTGGCTTAGGGTGAAAGGGTAGAAAAAGATTTACCAAGCTCATGACCCCTGAAAACAGGCAGGAGTAACAATACTTACATAAGACAAAGTAAACTTCAAACCTAAATTAGGCGAGACAAAGAAGGTCACTTCGTACTAATAAAAGGAGCAATACATTAAGAGGAAATAACAATTGTTAACCTATGTGTGCCCAATTTCATATGTGTCAGTGCACCCAACTTCAAATCAAAACCACACTAAGATTTCCACCTCACCCTTGTTAGAATAGCTATCATCAAAAACATCACCAACAACAGGTGTTGGCGGGGATGTGGTGAAAAAGGAACCCTCATACACTGCTGGTGGGAATGCAAGCTAGTGCAACCACTCTGGAAAACAATATGGAGGCTTCTTAAAAATCTAAACATAGATTTGCCATATCCTACTCATAGGGATATACCCAAAGGAATCCAACTCAAGTTACTCCAGAGGCACTTGCACACCCATGTTTATTGCAGCGCTATTCACAATAGCCAAGTTATGGAAACAGGCAAGATGCCCCACTACTGATGAATGGATCAAGAAAATGTGGTACTTGTACACAATGGAATTTTACTCAGCTATGAAGAAGAATGAAATCTTATCATTCACAAGTAAATGGATGGAACTGGAGAACATCATGTTGAGCGAGGTTAGCCAGGCTCAGAAGACCAAAAATTGTATGTTTTCCCTCATATAAGAACTTTATTATTTTTTAAATTATTCATTTATTCACATATGCATATATTGTTTGGGTCATTTCTCCCCCCACTTCCCCTCCCCCACCCTCTTTCCCCCTCCCCACCTCACTTTAGATCTAGGGCAAATGCAGTAATGTTGGACTTGGGTCACAGGCTAAGGGGAGAGCACATATGGGAGGAATGGGGATAGGTAGGAAACCCAAAACTTGAAAGTGTTTGATGTCCCCACTGCAGAGGAGCTAATTCAGTAACCTTAAAAGGGCAGAGGTCAATTTGGGAAGGTGACCGGGAAGTAGTGAAGAGGTCAGGTAGAGATGAATCAATTCAGGTTGTAATACACTTATGCTTGGAAGCAATGCTAGGAATCTCTCTGTATAGCTATCCTTATCTCAACTAGCAAAAATGCTATGTCTTTCTACTATTGCTTATGTCTTCTCTTCAACAAAATTGGTGAAAAGGGCAGAAGAGGTTCTGCCTGGAAGCGAGGTGGGTGCGGGGGAGAGGGAGGGAATGGGGGGTAGGGGGGAGAAATGGCCCAAACAATGTGTGCACATATGAATAAATGAATAAAGAAAAAAAAGAAGTGGTTGAGGAGACAGAGAGGCTGACACAGGCAAGATTAGAAATTAAAACAACACCAGGAACCCAAATACCAATAGTCTGGTGGTTAGTACCCCTTCCCTCCTTGCTTAAAGCAAGCCCCAATGCCAGAAGATTACTGCAAAAAAAAAAAAAAAAAAACACAAAGCCTATAGCTGGCATAGTGCTCAGCATCCAGGAACTATCTGGTGGCTTAGGGGCTTGCTGCCAGATGACACCTAGAACTCTGAGCAAAAGACCTGAGGTTCCCTTAATATCCCCCAGTCTCATCCCTTCCACAGGGTGGTGAACTGCTAGGCAGGGTCGGAAAGAAATGAGACCTGAAGGCAGAGCACATGGGTTCTACAGTTCTCCCAACCAGTACAGAGCTCAGTGCACTATTCATTCCCAGCCACTTACTATCAGGCACATTTGGGGAAATCCTGAGTATTGCATATGTATTATCCAGACTCTTCTCACTCATTGATTCAGATAAGAAAGTTTCCATTCCTCTGCTATCATGCCCTCTCCAGGAGAACCTCTTGATAGAGATGGATTACAAAGGTGAATGAAATGCAAATATTTGAAAATTAAGTAAACAGATAGAATAAAGCTAATTAACCAACCCATTTGTACTGTAATACATAATTCATATGTTATAGCTCTGTGAGAGTCTGTTTTCTTCTTTATGAAAATAAATCTGATAAAACAACTTAAAGGAGACACCCAGTTTGAGAGGTTTCAGTCCAAGATAATTTGTCCCCATTGGTTTGAGCCGAGGCAGAACATCATGGCAGCAAGAGCATTTGGCAGAGGAAGCTGGCCATCTCATGGCAGGAAACAAAGGAAGGGAGAGAGACTGAAAGGCCAGGGACCATCTTAAGGCTTACTTGCAGTCTTTTGAAGAGCCAGTTTCGGTTAATCAGCTCCAAGGTTAGTCCCTTATAAGTAAAAATGATTGTTATTTTAAGAGCTAAAACATGATAATGAATAAGAAAATAATAACATTCACTCACTGAGGTTATTAAATAAAAGGTTTAGGCTAATATGATAATAATTGTAATGAATAAGAATCCCAGAAGAATCATTTCTAATGTTTTCTTCCAGAAGAAAATATAAGCAGAGATGTAAAACTTTCCCCTTCTTCTTTTCACAAGACTTCCTTCAGTGAATTTTGTTGAATATTTTGTACTTATCTGTTTACTTCTTGTTATACTTAAAATATTAACTCAATGATTGCACATATTATTTATATACTTAAAACATTAATTTACAGTTATGTTTCTTTCCAAGTAGATTGTGAGTAGAAGGCTAAAATCAAGATAGTCATTGGAATTTATAACTCTAGCATCTACCATATCTTGTTGTATGAGTAAATAAACACTGAACTAAAAAAACTAAAAATATGTGAAACAAGCCAAATTGATGAATTTTCTACAAAACAATTGGTCTAATGAAACTTTTTCAGTGCCATCAAAAGCAAAACAAAATGTTAGAAATGGTCGATATTAAAGGATTAAAAAATGTATGTGACCAAGTAAAGGCAATGTGTCATCAAACTGGACTGTGTTCAAAAAAATTCCTATAAAGGAAATTATCAAGACAACTGGACAAATACACATTACACAGTCAAAAATTGCATGTTCTCATTGTTCAATTAATTATATTCATTAGTGAAAAGGATCCTAATATCTGAAACTTAGTTTTTTTTTTCTCAAAGTACTTTTATTAGTATAATTAGTTGTGCAGGGGTATTCTTTATGACATTTTTTAATATGCTTACATTATACATTTGTTAGGTTCCCCCCACCATCTATCTCCATCATCCACCCCCCTACTTAAAACAATGACAAAAGTTTTCATTGTTCTATTTCATGTATGTATATATATAAATTCATCCATCATATTCACTCTTCTTTATCCTGTCTGTGCACCCTCACTCTTCCCATGGGTACCCACCTTCACAGGACGTATTTTCCCTGTCTCTGAAACTTAGTTTTAAGGATTCAGCAATAAGAACAACAGACATGACAAAGAGCACATGCATGTGTGTATATATAGTGGAGAGAATGAGGGAGGAATGGAGGGAGCAGATAAGAAAACAATATGGCAAGAAGTAATAAAAGTTGGTGAATCTAACTGAAATAAATCTGAGATAATTTTTCTACCTCTATAAAATTTCTCTAAGTTCTATGAACTCAAAGTAAAAATAAAAGATAAAAGGAACAGAAGTTTCAAGAGCACTGGTTCATTTGACCACATTAGCAATAGTTAGGACTGAACTTCATATGTTTATTTTCCTGTGTAGGGAACTGTTTTTTAGATAACAACCTAAGGATTAACCACAATGCATCAATATGCAACTAGGCATTGCTGAATTAGAAGTATGTTGACTTAACACTGCATACAGGTGGTTTACACTTCTAATGCAATTAATGTGATGGTCGAAAAACCATGTTCTAAGGAAACCAAGTTTAACTTGTGATGTGGTGTACCATGACTAAAATTAATAAAGTATCCTATCTTCATTGGGTTCTATACAGGAGTGCTCTGACAAGGAATTTAATGTGCTTCCCAAACATTTTGGTAAACAGGCACAATGCATCATGGTGCAGGACTGTAACTGGAAGAAAATTGTAGCCACTTCTCTTCCCCAACCAATTTTCAAGAACGTTTCAGATCCCTTTCTAACATTTTAATTTTAATTTCCCCTCTTATATTTCACAATGAAGGATGAACACCCTTTATCCTCTGGCCTCATCTTGAATTGCACGTGCTTCTTTATTTTCTTTCTGCTGCACAGCTGTACTATCCTGACTGTCAGTTGATGGCTTTTTTAGTTACGGTCGCTCCTTACTGAATTGTGCCTAAGAGTGTGAGTGTGTGCAAATAGTTTTATTACTGATATATGTCAATAGTATATAACACACATGTATTTATGTTACATATGTTACATATGTATGCATTATATATCACATATCTAATATACACAAAAATAGGTGAATGTTTCTCATAGTAAGCCCAAAACTTGATTCCAACACTATTGTGTATACTCTTAGTAATGTTGCTCTTCCCACAGTAAGTCTACTCTAAATATTTGGCCACTTGGATTTTAATTCTGTATTCAGATGGTTATGTACCAAATATTTAAAAGCATGAGAAGGAAATCATAAGACATGTTCCTGCAAAGCAGATGAGCATACACATGAAGGGAATAACAGAATAGATTCCTTTAAGATCAATGTTTCTTTCATTATTGTGCACTAGCACAATGCAAGATATTTATATAATGGGATTTATTCTAATTAAACATTTCAAAATAAATTCCTGTGAATAAATTCCTGTAATGTTAAGGCACTCACAGCCACAGATCCAATCTGCTGCGTGGGTGCTTGATGATCTCTTCATCCTCTACATTTAGGACTTTTTCTTCTTCATATTTCACACAAACTACTATTGCCATTAGAAAAATTGTACTTAAATGGACAGTCGTATTTGACCATTTTTATGATGAAATGCTGACTTTTAAACTTTAAAAATTTTAATTATATATTTACAATATTTCATACAGAAATTATAAGTGTGCTAACTTTCTTGTGAAAGTCTATACAGATCTGTGAACCGAATGCTCAAATAGGCACAGAAATCATGGTAAAGCACATGGCAAAAGTCTTAACAGACTGTTGACAATTCAATTTTACTTGAAAATCTATTATTTGTAATACTTTACTTATAACCTTAAAAAGAAAGCCACTAATTAATTGATGAAGTTTGGTTTGACAGATAGATGTCCTATCATGGAGACAATGAGGAAAATCCTTCCATTAGCTAGGCCCAGGTGCCCTGGAAACTAGCTTTTTGGATGGAATAGTCTCTCTCATTCCTCCCCATGCAGTCTAGGGTGATTTTATTACTGCTTATAGCAAAGGGGAGAAATTGATATACAGAGCAGCTAGGCCACCCATCCCACATTTCCATTAGCTAGGCCCAGTTGCCCTGGAAAATAGCTTGCCACTCATTCCTCCCCATGCTATGTCCTGCTGTCTAGGGTTACTTTACCACTGCTCAGGACACAAGGGAGAAGTTGATGTATAGAGCAGTGGGGCCACCCACTCCTCACCAGGCATGCTGTTCAAAACCCACTACATCCATTTCTGTTTGCAGGCATTTTTCTCATTGCCTTCCCTGTGCCTCACCTGGCTCCCCATGGAAGACTTGGGCATCTCTCCTTTGTGCCATCCTTCCATCTGCCCATCTGTCTATCCCAGGCACCTCCCCTCCAGAACTCAGTGGATGTCTGTGACAGTACTCCAATCTCGCCCTCCCTCACCTGATCCTGAGAACTTTGGGGATAGAGCAAAAACAGTGCTGAGAGGAAATTTTATGATATGAGCACCCATATCAAAAAACAGAGATTGGGGGCTGGGCATTAGTGACTCTGTCCTGTAATCCTAGCTACTTGGGAGGCAGTGATCAGGAGGATCACAGTTTGAAGACAGCCCAGGGAAATAGTTTATGCGACCCTATCTCAAAAATACCCAACACAAAAAAAGGGCTGGTGGAATGGCTCAAGTGGTAGAGTGCCTGCTAGCAAGTACAAGGCCTGAGTTCCAACTCCAATACTGTAAAAAAAATAAAGATAGAAGAGGCAAGATGGTAACTGAGTGACACCACCTCACATTCTTTCTTGTGGGTACACTTTACTGAACAACAATTCTTGCTCCTAATTCCCTGCAGAACTGCAAAGAATCAATACCCCAGGAGCAAAAGTTAATTCCAGCAGCAAGGACTCATGGGCCTTCATCCCAGAAGCCCCAACCCAACATCTGGTGCTTGAGGGGCATGATCCCTTGCTGTGCCCAGGAATCCCTACTCAGTGCATAAAAGCCTATGGCTGGCATGTTCTGCCCACATATCCATGAGGCCGTGCACTGCTCTGTATACAGTTCCCCAACCTTAAAGCCCCCCACCCTTCCAAAACTCTGCCTGCCAGGTACATGTCCTCAGCTGCACCCAGAAGCTCCCCCTAGCACCCAGAAGCCCCTTGTATGGTGCGCCAAAACCCATGTCCAAAACACTGAAGCCGTACTTTCCCCTCCCCACATGATCCCCAACACCCAGAAGTACCAGCACCATTCACAAGGACCCTACTGGGGTCCCAGAAGTTCCTTTTTATGATTTAGCATGATACTGACATTAAAAAAAGTCAAAATAGAGAATCCAAAAATATATTCATATGTATTCAGTCAGCTGATTATCAAGAAAGGCACAAAGAATAGAATACAGAACAGCAAACTGACAGTCTTGTCAAAAATGGTGCTGGGAAAGGTGGGCATCCCCATACAAAATGATAAAATTGAATGGTCATTTTTTTGTTGTTTTTACATTTACTCACATGTGTATACGTTGTTTGGACCACCTCCCCATCCCCCGGCTTCTGGGAAATGGTCATTTTATACCACACCCCCAAAACCAACTGAAAATTAAGAATTTAAATGTAACATCTGAAAATATGCAAATAGCCCTGACAAGCAAATGGCTACATGAAATGCTGTCTATATATGCAATGAATATTATTGAGCCTTAAAAAGAAACACATTCTACTATTTGTGACAACATAGATGTGCCTGGAGAAATTGTACTAAATGAAATAACCCACACACAGAAGGACAAATACTGCATACTCTAAATATGGGAGGTATCTAAAAATGGTTCAATGATTCCTTGGACATGACACCAAAAGTACAGGCAACAAAAGTAAAAACAGACAACTGAAATTACACCATGTTAATAGCTTCTTCACAAGGGCTGGGTTGTAGCTTAGTGGCAGAGCGCTTGCCTAGAATGTGCAAGGTCCTGGGTTTGATCCCCAGCACTGCAAATAATGAAAAAAACCCTATATAACAAAGAAAGGAATCAACGAAATGAAAAGCAAACTTCTAATTAAACAAAACATTGCCGGTTCACCTAATTTTCAACTAAAGCTTGACTTCCCAGTTTCCATTCACTTGTCATATCAAGACATCGCCATAAAAGTTAAGCAACAAAATGTAGTGTTAACCTGTGGAATAGGAGAAAACATTGCAAGTCATATGCCCAATAAAGAGTTAATGTACAGAAAATGCAAAGAACTCCTATAAGTCACAAGCAAGATAACAATCTTCTTTAAAAATGGGCAAAGGACTTCAACAACATTTTTTTCAAAGAAGACATACAAATGCCAGCAGGGATAAGAAAAGCTACTCAACATGGTTAACAATCAGGGAAAAGCAAATAAAAATCATGATGAGCTATTTCCTTTCACCTGGTAGAGTGGCTATTGTCAAAAAAGAAGAGACAACAAATGCATGCTGGTGAGGATTTGTAGAAAAGGGAACCCTTTTGGGGTATTGCTGGGAATGTAAATTGGTGCAATCACCATGGAAAACAGTATGAAGGTTCGTCAAAAAAAATTAGAACTATCAAACAATGAAGCCATCCCACTTCTGGATATATATCCAAAAGAATTGAAATTAACATCTTGAAAAGATAATTTGCACTCCATCTTCCTTACAGCCTATTCACAATAGCTAAGTTATGCAATATACCTGAGCATCTATAAATAGATGAATGGGTGGAGGGAAAGAGGTGTGTTCATGCAGTTGGAGTATTTAGCCAAAACCAGGAGGAAATCCTGCTGCCATCTGTGACTACATGGTGAATCTGGAGGGTGAAATAAGCCAGAGAATGTTATGCAAGCCCACTTTTTTTTTTTTTACTTCAGGAGAGCTAGTATACCTGGTTCTCCAGAAAAGCAGGAAAAATCTCAGCCACAGAGCAATGCTCCACTCAGGGTGCATGCCCATTGCTGGGCATGTTCATTCTTGCTCAATTCTATTGTTGCACATGCTATCTTCTGCTCACATAGCTGTGCCAGGAGAGGTTGTATC